>NC_060254.1:77076040-77381495 GCF_921293095.1 Ischnura elegans | reverse complement strand
ATGGCCTTGATTGTCAATGCACTCTACAAATATAATACCACTACTTTGTCAGGAAAAAGTTGAGGCTTAACACGACTGCTCAAATGTTGGGTCGAAATGGGAAACTCATAGGAATCTTAACAATTTCCTTCTCATTTCAGGCGGCTGTTTTAGGAGGAACAAGGTGGAGGAGAAGACGGAAATTTTCGACATATACATCAATCAAAATTCGCTTCGTTATTCTACCGATTCCGAAATAGCAATACTGCCAGACCTTCACTTTGAACCCCCGGAACAACGTGTTGACCCCTACACCCACACTCCTTTGGCCGATCAATGGGATTTACTATTGGATCAAAATTTTATGTTACGTGATTTCGAGCCGGAAATTTCGGACACCACGCCATCACCCCTATCAAGTAGAACTCATCCACCATCTGAAAATTCCGAGTATCAAGCAACCATTCCGGACGATGACAAATTATCTGTATCAACCCTACCACCTTCCCCCAGCATTGAAACGATGCTCTTTGATCTGGGGGAGAAGAAACTGTTCCGTTACTGGATACATTTCGAAATTACCAGTTCAGGTAAAAAATTTGTTTAAAAATATCGTACATCCTTTTTAATGAATGAGCCAATATACATTTCTTTCGTCAACCGAATTCCATTAGCATCAGGCTCATTGTACTAGATTAACTAAATAAACGGTAAGCCAAAAGTACGTTGTTCCATTCTCGACACAGGGGAGTTTTTTCTCATGGAAATTCTTGCATTTGTTATCACTGTGCACGCAGCATATTATGAAATATTTTGAATTTTAATTATTTTTTTATTAGGAGAGAGTGAATTCAAATTTTAACTTAAATTGCTTTAAATAATTCCCTATTAGTAAAATTGTGCATAAATGTAAAAATTCTTTTGATTGCAATGAATGAATAATTCATAATTATCATAATTATTTTTTAAACTCAACGTAAATCCACCTTGCTTGCGACTACTTTAAATGATAAAATCTCGGTAAATAACTTGCACTAACTTATGTAACATTTTTTCATATCTACTCAGAAATGTTTTATAAATAATGCATGGTGTTACATTCTTCAACCATTTTGTAGAGTTATAATTTCATTTTTTTAGAACACAGTAAGTGTGAAATAATTACCGTATGAAAATACTCTATAAATGATTTATGACATAGCAGAAATGAATTAAGGTCCAAGAATTTATGGTAAAAGTAATTTAATGGAATGGCAGCGAAGTAAACTAAATTATAGCAAACACATTTTAACATCTAATAGCAACTTACGCATAGATGAGCAATTTTTCCATCAATGGCCTAGCATTTTCTAACAAGTTTCTCTATTTTCAGTGAAACCATCATGAAGATAATTTGAAGTCCGGGTCTATCCTAAATTTTTTGTACCAATGTTACTTTTGAAATGTATCCGAAATTATTGATTGTAATACAAAATATATTTTCAACAATTTCTCTGGATATATATTTTTTATAATAATTTTATGGAATTGCAAACATAGAGAATAATAATGAACAATCAAGATATTTGCAAAGTCCTAAAAACTAAATTATAGACTGAAATATTGTAATTACTAGGCATGAAAAGAATAACTTGTTTAATTTATAAATTAAAATATAAAAATTGGGAAAATTTAGACTCATAATATGTTCCCTTTGATGTTTGGCGACTTTGGAAGAAGATATAGATGTGAATCGGTCACTGAACCGACGAGCATCTTTAATTTTTATATCTGATATAGTCATCCAAAATGACATAAAATTCAGTATTACGCGGAAAATATTAGTCAATTGAATGGTAAATGCGTTGTACTTTCATAAAAATGTATGTTATTTCTTTCAGCATGAATAGTCTTTGAGGAATCTTCAGAGTTCATCAAGAAGGTTTGCTAGTTCTTGTTTTTTGTGATTATAATCTTAGAGAAAGGGATTATATAAGTACTCTGGCGTGTTTGACAAATTATAGTTTCAGTGTATGTTATATCTGATCAAGTCAAATGGACTCCCAGAAGACATCGAATGCATGAGAAGTACACGAAAGTTGACTACGAAAAATTTAGGAATTTCTTGCCCTAGTCTTACTTGACCGATTTAGATATTGTCGGTAGAAAAGGTAATAGATATCTTAAGTTCTCCATGAAAATTATTGTTCATTTTTTCACCGTGAAAGCAATCGCAGCTTCCATTCTTCAGCTATTCTACGAATATCAGCTTAAATACCGCAAGCCGCTAGTTTAACGCGCCGTGAGAAATATTACGAAATACCTTACCAAGGCTTTTTTATAGTACATTGTAAAGTGAAGAATAGTACTCCGCTTGTTTCACGGCATTGTCGGAAAGAATATTTTAAATATGCGTATGAATGAAATTTGAAAACCTTCATCATTAAAGCCCACGTAAAAGTATTTGTTCTCTAAATAAATTTAATTCAATAGACAATTATCGGTCTTCGCCATTTGTTTCAAATAAAAGTTCCAAATCGCTTTAGAGTTCCTTTTAAAAATTTATATTTTTACTGCCTTGTAACTAATAATAATAATAATAATAATAATTCCTCTTAATATAAATAAGACATGAAATTTGCAGGAACAATGACTTGGACTTTATCCCACTTTGAGACTTTCGCCTCCTTTTAGGGTTTGCTGACTTACTCGTTAACTCAGAATCCCAAATTTTAATTTGGCCTATGCTGCATGCATATTTTCCACTTTTTGCACTCTAACTCAACTTCTTGAGTCTGGGATGGCAACAAAAACGAAAACGAAAATGCTACGTTTCGACCAGTAACGAAACGGAAATACGAGGGCTACGTTTAGTTTCGTTCCCGCACGAAACTTAAATCACCGAAGAGTTCAGTTTCGACTCGGGACGACACTTTACTCTCGGGAACGAAACTAAATTAATCGAGAATCCGCTGCTCATAGTAAAGTTTCGATGGCAGAAGTTGAGTGGAGGGGGAGAAGGGGGAATAGTTTCGACCCATTACGTTTGACATACTTGCGTGTAGAGAGGTTAAAACATCGAGCTTAAAAATCGAATGGTCAGTTTGCGTTCACCGTTCTCCTGTTAGTGGTAAAAAGGTGAGTGCCCCATGCATCTAATGGCGGTATGCGAAATATGCGAATAATTTGGGAAGCGGTACGCCGCTCTCTGTTCCACCAGATTCGTCAGTTACGGCGTCTTTGGTGGAGAAGGATGCGAAGTCTGTTTACACAAAATTCATTAGTCGTGATTATACTGCGGAAGATTATGGTAAGAATACTGTACCACCTACTATCACAGTTGGTGATTACACTGATATTGACATTGTAAATATACTAGAGGTGTGAACTCTAAGTTATTGTTCTATCCTGGTTGTAAAATTTTTGAAATGTAAAGACTATTTACATTCTGATCAAAAGTATAAGGACGTGTGGGATATGCTTAAAGACGCTGGTAGCATAAAATGTTTACCTACTTTGTATATAGGATGTATTCCTCCGGACTCAGTGGATTTCGTGCAGAGTGTAGAAGCCAACACTCAGTGTAGAGTGTTGGCTTACCACCCGGCGGGCTCGGGTTCAAATCCCAGCAGTGGCAGAGAATTTTCTGCTCTGGTGCTGCTCGAAGGTGAAGCACGTGATCCTAGTGGTGCGAAACATTTATCTACCGATTCGATCGATGGATTTTTCCTCCGCATAGGAAAATCCACTAGGATCGATAGATCACTAATTGCTTACGCTTGGTTTCGCTAATAGTAGGGCCCCCTTCGCTTCTATAGCGTTGGGGTGTTTTTCCCTCGTCCCCTCCCATCCGCACCTTTCCCTTCCCAGAGGCGTCGGCGGGCTCCTATCGCGGCGGCGCCTCTTTCCTTTTACCTTCCTCTCCAGCCCCTACTTTAGTTTCGACCCGAAGTAGTTTTGACTCCGATCTCGTTTCGACCCTGAGTTCAGCTCCCCGGGTTTGATTCTTTTTCTTTTCGTTTCTACATTTCGCTCCAGAGAACGAAAATACTTTACTGGTTTTGACTTTCTTTCAGTTTCGGTTGCCATCCCTGGCTGGAGAGCAAAAAAGAAAGCCAAGTATACAAAAAAGATACATAAAATACATAATGAAAAGGAAATAAAACTTTGTAAGGTTCACTGTCATTTAATTATGGGCACGACCCGGGTTTCGTAATTTGAAATTACGAAATTTCGTAATTTCGTAATACATCGTCAGGTGACTGATCTTGCATGCATCATACATTTATACACAAAGTACACAAGTGACTTTACTTTATGTATAAATGTATGATGCATGCAAGATCCAGGTCGTGCCCATAATTAAATAACAGTGAACCTTACAAAGTTTTATTTCCTTACTTCCAATATGGAGATGTTTCACAAAGTAAAGCCTGAAGTTATTAGTTATACACAAAGAAAATATAGTGCCCAAAAAGTCCATCAAAATCAGTTTTTAACCCCTAAGACTTGAAGAGGCTAGCAGGACGGCTAGCGATCTGCTGCCATTCTTGACATGAACGAATGGTATAGTATGGTATTTGGAGGAGGCGACCGACAGCTGAGGTCATTTGCGCCATGAAAGAAGGGTATAGAAGTAAGGGTGGAGAGAAACCCGGCGTCGGCATTAGCCTGCTCTCTTAACGAAAGGCGCCATGGGGACCACGGCTTCACGTCCCATCTGACGGACGAGGTGTTGCGCTTGAAATTTTCTCCGCACAACAATCAAGCAGGGATTGAGCAGTCTCTGAAAATTCTCTACCACCGCCGGGATTTGAACCCGAGCCCACCGGGTGGGATACCAACACTCTAGCCACCACACCAACCCGATCCCCTGAGATGTGGACGAAGCTCCCGAGAATGCAGAGAAATTCAGTGTTTGTTTCATCGTTAAAGCCTGAAACACACGATCACTTTTTTCGTCGCAAAAAGTGATTACTAACGCGATCACTTTTCCCGTCACGAAAAGCGATCGCTCTAGTGACCACTTTTCTGAATCACACGGTCGCTCCCGCCGTCGCTTTTCGCATCATTTCCGATATCACAGCTCGTTGTCATAGGACCCGCATCACGAAAATATAAAGCGTGTTTGTTTATCTATGTCGCTCACACAATTGTCAAACGCTGCGTTGCAATCACACCATACGGGAATGCGTTCTGATTGGCTGATATGGGGTTTTAGGGACGGTTTTAGCGACGGAAAAAGCGACCGGACGAGTGATGAAAAATAGCGATGGGAATCCTCATCGCGATCGCGAAAAACAATGCCGGCGACGATCATTTTGCGAGCGATCACTCTAGTGATCGCGATAGAAATCACTTTCGCGATAAAAAAAATAATCGTGTGATTCAGGCTTAAGACGCTTCCTAGTTTCCTGCCGTTAATCTCATGTGCGTCTGGGCCCTGTCTTTTATGGCTCTGTTGCTCAGCGCATCGCTGTCTGTCTGCGGGATGTTTTTTCCCGTCGTCCAGCTGCACTCATCCGCTTTCCTCCCTCAAATCTCCCCTCGTTCTTCTTTTTTGTCATCTCGTCTTTCGGACCGAGGCGATCCGTGGGATCGGAAAACCTCTAGCGTTCTCTTTTTATGCTCCTCTGCCCCGCAATCCTCTCTCTTCCTCCTCTCTTCTTTCTTGCTTCCTTTTTTATCCTCCCCGCACCTCGGCGGCGAGTGGGAAGACGACGCTGCTGCCTCTTTCGGCAAAAGAAAAAAATATGAATCCAGTTCCAACGGTGTCCACAGAATTTTTTGCTTCCCACCTTCCTTTGCTTTGCTCCTCTCAATCTTTTTTCCCGTAGAGTCGTCTGGGAGCTATTTGAATATTCTTCTTCCGTTACTCTAACATGTTCTGGTTACGCGACTCATTGTTTTCATTATCTATGCTGCGCCATGATTTGCCAGCATTGAAAAAAATTGTGAATTTACCGTGTCTTATAAAACAAATGTTTGTTTAATTCCGAAAATAATCCGTTTTTCTTCCTTGATAATCGAATATAATTTTCGTCAGATGAAGGATTGGTTTTATTGTTAATGCGTTACGATTTAAGGCGACCATTATGTGGACGATTATCCAATGAAGCCTTCTGGGACATCTGACAAAGAATGAGAGCAGTCTGAAAAATGCAATAATTGTCAACTTTAAGAATTAACTTTCATTTAAAAAATATATATTTACGATGTTACATATGTTAATTTTTACACTAAAGTAACAGAATTATACCACCGACACGATCGGTTTCACCTAAATTTATTTGAATTGACTTAGTTAAATGTTCGTGAAACCTGCAAGAATAGCCGCTTTCGGCCTAAAGAGTATATTTTGAGTAACTGGAGAAAGAGAATAGGGTACGGGTGAAAATGACCATTCTCTTTGGGACTCTATTACTCTCGCTGACAACCACTCGGTATTTGCTTTTGTGAGATAAGCAACTAGCAATAATTCTTTTCGAGTTGGTCACCCTGACGACCCCACCTCCCCCTCGAAGCACAGAGGGGAGGGGAAATTTTTTCTTCCCCTCCAATCAACCTCCCCCATAGTCAATTCCCTTGCTTCTCCCAGCCGTTCTGCTCATTTAGATCTCAAGAACATTTAACAAACTACGAACCGTTGAAAGGTGATATGGATGACCTCTTCCACTGTGAGACCAGAGAAATCGTTACCGCCATTGTTCGCCTGGAATAAAACATTCGATCCAATATTGTTCATTGCTGTTTAGCAGTATAATAAAAAAATTATTGAGAAGTGGGTGTAGTTCGTAAGTGTGTTAAGTAGCAGACGGCTATGGATAGTATATATAAGAGGAAATGAATACAACTTATGCAGAATATGTAAGACATCTAGCAGATGAAGTATATGATGAAGGAACTTTTTCTATTTCTGACCTTTTATATTTATTTCTACGTTCTCCCTTGATGAAAAGTCAGGTCCACCCCAATCATGCTCTACGATGGCGAACACATGTAGCTGCTTGCCTATAGTCACACAGCTAAGTTTTGTCATGTGTGTTTGCATGGCTCTGCAGATTTCCCCAATGTCAGGACAATTCGGAGGAACTCCGCACCGCCACGCACAGCGCCGATGAAATATTAACACTGATAATACCAAATGCTCGGATCAGATTTTTGTGTGACAAAATGTGAAGTGCTGTCAGTGATTTCTCTATCATGAATCCTAGGATCAGCAGAGCAAGGAAAAATGTACTTAATTTTTCACAGAAAAAAGTTACCTTGGGTGTCGAAATCATTTTCATTAAAGCCTCTGAAAAGCCTCTCAATAGCATTTTAGTATACCTATGTGCCGGAAATTAGGTAAATTTCACTACATTAACCTATAAAGGAAGGGAAGGTTCTTCAGGGAAGATATTCTAATTTCGGTGAACAATGCTAAAAGGGCAACTTCATAAAAGAGGTAATCTCTAAATTTAATGCCCTTCATTATATGTCCTCCTTCCTCCATTTTCTTCATCATTTTCTTAATAACGAGTCCTCATGATATCCATGTTCAAGGCACTAAAAATGATTGTAGACATAATATTTTGCATACGCTATACATCTGATTGAAAATACCTTTCGGAATAATATCACACTTAATATTTCAATATTTCCATGTTATAATGTTACAACTAATCCTTGAAAATTATCACATATAAATTTTAAAATTCTCGGGTATAATAAATCTTAAATACCTAAATGCCCTTTTCAGGTAAAAATTTAAAACAAGAAAGAAAAAATTAGATTAACACGCTCTGTAGGAAAAGAAGGTTTTTTTTCGTTAGTAAATGGTGAAAATGGTGACGTGTCCGGCAGTATGACGCACTCCATGAACGCTTTGGAATTCCTCCAATTGAGCTCTTAAATCCCCATTTGTCATCGATCACCTACTCTCTCTTTCCGAAAATACAAACCAAACCAACCGCCTCTCACATAAGGTTTCACGAGACTTTTATCACTGATTCCATGAAGATAAACGGCTCCATTTGCAAGAATTATTCATAGGCTGCAGTAGATAGGAAAATATTTAGTTGTTCTCACTCTACGATAAATGATCTATCACATCAATCTTGTGTGATGTATTTTCTTAATATCATAATATTTCCCGGATTTCCGTGGAAGAGTAAAACAAAAAAGAAAATTATATGTTCCGTTGACTAAAATTCACCTTATTTTGATCTGATTCGGTCTAAATTATATTATGGATAAGTTTTCAGGTGGGGGAGCTTATCAAAATAGACACTAACCAATTATAGTGCTGCAGAAAGGATTAAGTTGAATCATAGGTGGTATGTCAAAAGAAAATGGCTCTCTCCCCTTATTTTCAACATTAAATTTCTATCGTTGAGACACTTATAAATTTATAAACTTCTAAAATAATTTCACATAAAAAGTGGAAACTAACTACGAAGAGATCGAAGATTTGAATTGCATGCACACCAAAATGGAAACTAATAAATCCATATACAAGAATTGCCATGAGAAAATATTCCCCTGGTCCGGGAATCGAACCACGAACCTTTGGCTTTCCAGTCCAATGCACAGACCACTACGCTATCCAGGTTCTTATATTGCACTTAGAATTGCTTAGGCAATTATACCGAGGCTCATGGCATGGCTTCTTGGAAGTCCTTTCTCCCTCGCATTGCCATCCTTGATGGACCTAGTGCCATGAGCCTCGGTATAATTGCCATGAAAATTAAAGAACCTGGATAGCGTTTTGGTCTGCGCATTGGCCCGGAGAGCGAAAGGTCCGTGGTTCGATTCCCGGTCCAGGGGAATTTTTTCTCATGGCAATTCTTGTATGTTTCACCGCCGTTCACGCGGCAGGGTTTGAAATATTACTAATAAATCCCTGTTTCAAATATTCCTTTGGAAGGGGCCTGAGGTATATAATCAGTCACCATAAAAGTGTAAGAGCAATAATTTATTTATTTTATGATAATATTTTTTAAAATCGTTTCATAAATGGTTGCATGGAAAATAACTCAGCCTTCAGCCAATTATTTAATATCATTGTATGAGTTTTTTATTGATCGTGTTCTCATTTCGATCATTGTAAAACTGCATTGTGAAAGTATTTTGTTATAACCACTGTATTGATCTTAAAGACAAGTGAGCAGCTGCAATTTATGGGGATATAGCCTCACTGCATATTTCTCAAAGAGGCTACCTAAAGCTTCCCATTGTTTAGCACAAAAACTTATTCTTTTATGAGTAAATTGTTATTTTGGGAAGTAATAAAAACTTATTACTGTTAGACATTAAAATTATCTCATATAAAAATTCGTGATACCGTTACTTATAAATTGACCACGAGATTATAAATACTAAAATATTTTAGCATTATAAGCTTTAAAAAGTCAGAGGGAATGACTAAAATAGTGCGTATTATCGAATAGGCTAGCTAGGTTTGTTTGAAATATGACAACCAAAGTTACTTTTTTCGTTATACCTGTACGTCCATTGAAGCATTATAGAAATATTTTTAATACCAGATGATCTTTAATGCGATAAAATGAAGTAAATGAAAGCATTCCTCCCTCAGAAGTGAATGATTCTAAATGAAAATACAAAATACTCTATGAACGGTTTAGACCAATAAGACAAAGGGCTCTAATTTATTTTCCTAGACGTAGACTCACTGTTCACAGAAAACCCGTTTTTGCGTATCTGGATAATATTCAAAAAATATTATGCCCTGACATCTAAATTTATTGGTAGTATTAATTACTTTAATCATCTAAAGCTTTTGAAAAGGATATTCAAGCGAAATCGTCTGCCGATAAACAAGAGCTATTTCGTATTTTTCAATAAAAATTACAACTATTTCTGGTTCAATAAATTTTTCTTTACATTTTCGTACTGTTGAATATATCACATTCCCTAATTTTACTCAAACAATAACTATTTTCAAAATCAGCATAAATAATAATGTTTTATTTTTCCAGGTGTTCCAAAAATGGAACATTCAAATCTCTCCCGTACATAAGAATGTTTGTGGGCCATCTGGATCGGTATCTCGGTCCATTCATGAGATACGACGCTGGAAATCACTGGCAATAAAATACTATTTCTGGCACATTAGTCAGAAAATGGAGAAGAAATTCACCCTTCGATTTTCGCCTCGAATTGGGTTAATATGATGAGTTTCGTATACGTGTTTCTTCACAGGGAATGAAACAAGTCACACCATAAACTTGGAAATAATTTATAACGGATTTGAGCCAAATACGTTTCTATCTTTTGTATCTGGCCATCTCGCTCCATTACTGAACGGTGAACTATTGCGAATACGTCGAAGCCACGAATTTAAGAGGACCGTAACTTTCAGGCAAACATGACGTGGCCCAGTTACTCAAAATTTCTAGGATGGTTTCGAATTGAGTAAGAACCTTTTGAAAAATAGATGCACTAGAAACGGAATATTCTGGTAACGAATACTTTATAATGAATATAACAATGAATGATTCTCATGAAACCTTTTATGCATGATTATATATAAAATTAAGTGAAAAAATTGATTATGCAACCCAGTGCTACCTACAACTAATAAAAAAAGTTGGAAGAACGAAATGAATATTCCCGAAGATACGATAATAGAATGGAATCTGAAATGCGAAATAAAATAATATAAATAGAGATTCCGAAAAATAACTCCTACAGATAAATTAAGAGAGATACCTACTGCATATTCCCGTTTAATTAGAACTCGCAAATTCATTTCCTTGGTATTGCTTACCGAAATTAACTGACCCATTACCATCGCAGTATATTGAATTCAAATCTAGCTCAGAAGCTCAGATTTCTCATTCATGCATCATCAAAAAAATAGTGAAGAGACAAAGCATAGCTACTTTCTCCAGGAAATAAACTCCGGTTTCCACTTTCATGGTATGGTATTTGGAGGAGGCGACCGACAGCTGAGGTCATTTGCGCCATGGGGGAAGGGTATGGAAGGAAGGGCGGAGAGAAACCCGGCGTCGGCGTTAGCCTGCTCTTAACGAAAGGCGCCAAGGGGACCACGGCTTAACGTCCCATCCGACGGACGGAGTGTTACGCTTGAAATGTCCTCCACACAACACTCCAGCAGGGATCGGGCAGTCTCTGAAAATTCTCTGCCACTGCCGGGATTTGAACCCGGGCCCGCCGGGTGGGAAGCCTACACTCTAGCTACCACACCAACCCGATCCCCTTTCACTTTCATTTTCTGGTATAAATACATAACTAATGATATTAAAAAAGCCAACAATTAGCGTTGCAGTTAGTATTACATGATAAAAAAAAGATTTTTCTTTAAATGAAATTGAAATAGGATCATCAACATTAACGCCAACTACAAAAACCAATCATTCTACAAAGGTATTTTTCCTGTTGTTTTTGCGAGATTAAATTTATACCGGAAGTCGACCGGTACGATGCATGATAAACATTGGTTCTATCCTGTTACGCGCAGATCTGCATGAAATATTTCTTGGCTCCTTTCGTGCATTCAACTCCGTAAGAACTCGACACCTGAACTTCGAAGCCGTCCTCCATTAGGTTTTCGATTTCCATATTTTTCTCCCCTTCCTTCTCTCCCGTCAGTTCATTCAAAACAGCTCTGGAGCAGCCGTCGCCGCCAGGAATATTATTCCCTCCCTTCCCACGACGAACAGCTCGTGTGACTCCCCCTATCTGCATTTCCCATCTCCTCCAATCTGAGAGCCCACTCCAAGTCGCTCCCGAGCAATCGATCAATCGGGCGCGCACGCATTCCCCATCACAAATTTCCAGAGGACGACCCGACACCTTCGCCTCATTCCCTACGCGAACAAATCTACGGACGAAGAAAAAACTTTGAAGACATTCACTCTTTCACAGAATTCCAACGTTGTATTCGCCAATTGCTATGGGAACTCACTAATTTCCCGGAAATAGTTTAAAGCATACCGGGACTAGCTACGGTGATAACTTATACGGGAGTCACCCGCGATGCACAATCGTGCGAAAGATCCACAGAGAAAAAATCATCCGCCTTGACCGTGATTCGAACCCGGATCCCCCGATTTCCGGTCGAGTGCTTTAGCCAGTTAAGCTACCGAGGCGTCACTCTTCCCTGTGGATATTTTTTGACACTAGGTGTTGCTGGACTGCTGAGCATATGTTGCCACAAGCAGTGCAAATCGTGCGCACAGCGCCACAGCCGGAGAGCAGGCCCGGACATAGAACACATAGAGGTGTTCGCTCTTGACTAGTTTAAAGCATACCGGGACTAAGTAGTAAGCCAATTCGTTGCAATTACTTTCTTCGCAACCCATCCTACCTCACAAGCTTCACCCTAATCATGCCAACATATCCGGCTTCGGTGTCGGCGGGGTTATGTCCTGGCCTGTCAAACTGAAAGTCGCGGGTTAGGATCCCGCCTGGGTAGATGTTCCTTATCCATTGCCTGGATGTTTGTAATAGTTCACCGCTATTGATTGTTTAAATCACTTAAACAAAGACCTTAAATGTGCTTTTTTCGGGAAGGTCAAAATAAAACATTAAAATTTTCAAATTACAACAGCATGTCGTAATACGCCGTAAATAGACAGCAATTTTTTCCTCGACATTCCGTTAAAGCTAGTTGCTTCTTGGCGAGGGAGAGAAAAGGAAAAGCCGCAGTGCTCAGCAAACAGTAAAATAACGTAACACGAAATGGAGCGAGATCCGCCGCCGTATATGAGTTTTACCACCACTATAAGGAATCGCATTCATAAGCAGTGGCAACGTCTACCTACGTTCTGCTGTGACGTGATAAAAAATTAAGGTATCCATAAAATGTTTTTGCTATAAATATTTACAATTTGTCGTTTTTGTGTCCTGATTTTGACATTTTATGATAAATAACACTTTTCTGGGCATGAACTTGCCTTCATGCTCAGATATTTTTGTTTATCTGTACTGACATATGTACCGAATGGTACCCTGCCAAAGAAGTGCTCTTCTAGGGTAGCTACTTATATTCTTTTTGTAACTTACGCCTAATATATGCTATGAATCATGTCAATAAATGAAATAAGTCATACATTATGTTTACTTTCTTTGAATCTAGCACGCGGTTGAAGAGCACCTACCTGATCGTTTGGCATTTTCGTACGTTTTGCTTCCGAATATCTGCTATGATTCCGTTTGCTGTAAGCGCAAATATACCCAGTGACAGGTGGGTGTATATGAAATGTAAATTATCCTCCCGGGTTTCCCGAGTGATTTTCTTTTACCAATTTCCTCAACGAGACGGTAACCTGCGTCACAGTAAGGTAGGGATGGATATTCTGTAGGAAATATGAACATAAGTAAGTGCTGAAAGGTTTACCTCGAGGAACTATTCAGTCAAAAAGTGTGGGAGAGAATTAGTTGCTCTGTCTACGGAGCAAACTTCACTAGAAGAATATACAAGAATTGCCATGAGAAAAAATTCCCCTGGACCGGGAATCGAGCCACGGACCTTTGGCTTTCCGGGCCACTGCGCAGACCACTACGCTATCCAGGTTCCTTAATTCTCATGGCAATTATACCGATTCGTTCCCCGCGCCGTTCACGCGGCAGGTTTAGAAATATTTCACTAGAAGAGTCGATAGGTTTTTCTTCAATTTTCGAAGTCTAAGGAATGATGACTGCGGATTGTTGCATTCTATATTTAACTCATTTCACTAAGTGAAAATCTTGAACTACATTAGCAGCATATAAATCGAAAATTTTACGCAACAAAATGTAAGGAGAACGTTATTGCTCTAGGCTGAAAGTGCATTTTCTTTGCATGGAGATGACTCAAACCATAAAGATGATAAATAACACTTCCATAAATTAAGTTTATATTAAATACCTAGTTTACATGTAGCGTCGCAAAAAAGCAAGTAGGATTTTCCGTCTACCTAAAGCTAAGCAAAAATTGATAATTTCGTCCTGCAATTTAAATATTATGAACAAAATAAGTTCTTACTGTAATCACTTATTTTTTATTCATGCCTGATAAAAAATCCAATACTTCATTCACATACTCTTTTATTACATTCATATTTAGCCTTTAGAAAGAAACTTTCATGTGAGTGGTGAGCAAGCTAAGATCCCCATGGAAAAATACCGATGAACAAACTTCCATTTCCTCGCTGACATGTCGTCACATAATTTTTGGTTACCTCAAGGGTTTTTAGAACCTAAAACGCCTTGGCATGCTTGCAAATGCTAAAGTATGATGCAAGCATAATGATTTCATTCTACCTGGGTGACTGCGGCAGTGTCTCGAACTGACTATCATCTAGGCTTGGTAAACATTGAGAACCCGAAGCCAAAAGCCGGTGAGCCAATTGACAGAGAAAGGAAGAAGGCATTGCGACGATTAAATTAGCTTTTTCCATATTAAAATCCCTTTTAGAGCGCAGTACAAAAGTACAAAGCGTTTCAGAATATTTCTTTTCCTGAGAGCACTGGTGAATCCTTTTTTCCTGGTATTTTACATGGCTACAAAAAGCACACATTTTTACTGCGAAGATTAATTAAGCAACAAGATGCAATTTATGGATGATGCAAAATAAATTCTTCCATACACATGCAAGCCATGGAAATTACCTCTAGTTGAGGAAACGTCAAGTAGGTGCGATGGACAGAGTATACTTGCAGGCTGTAAGATGGGGCCGCTTTCCCGTTTAATGGTATTTTCCCAAGCGTTGGACAGCAGGAGATCAGCATCTATTATAAAATATAAAGAACACATGGTAATTTATATACTTTGAAACACACACACATATTGATGGCCAAGTTCTAACAACACGTATCTCAAAAATAGCAACTTTCCAGGAGAACAAAAAAGCGATGATTTTTTATTACTTGTACACCGAAATTAAAAACCAAAAGTTCATAAAATTGAAAAAGAACTATTCATTTACAAACAAAGAGTTGTTTTTTGCTTGTATTTTATTTTGTTAATGTCATTACACTCTGTTTAACATACCTGTCTCAAACCGGCCGAATTTGAGATAAGTGTTGTTAGAACTTAGCCATCGATATCGCATTCCAACCACATCAAGCTTGAAACGTTTTTAAAATATGATCAGTATATCGGCAAATGTATTCTCCATAATATTAAAGGTGCATTATACATGCAAATAACGAAAATCTCTATTTATGATCACAGTAACATGAAGACGTCTGTTCTATGAAGGGTGAGTGTTATACACGGAGGATTACGGGATTATCACCCTCTTTCTTATACATCGGCAATGTTTCCGACACATACGTAGGGAGCACTGTCCCCTAAGTAATTGCGGATGCACATTGCTCTTCATCCAGACTAAATTTAAACATACATAGTCGTGTCTTCAACATAAGTGAGTACAATTTACTGGACAGTGGACATACATATGTATATTATTTGTCTCACGGGAATTTCCCACTACACGGAGGAAATTTAGGAGTTTTGGCTAACCACTTCGTGGCTTCCAGCCGCCATGAAACAAGAAACAGTTTAGAGATGGGAAACAAAATTCTGAGGTCTGAAAACTTCAGCAAGCTAATACGTAAATACCAATTCAATAAATAAATACACTATGGTTAAAACATTTATTTTGTGATTTCCCTGCATTTAGATGTAGCTTGGCCTCCGATTCTCCCTTCACTATCGGAGACCTCGGTTGGATGTTTGCAACCATGTAGCAAAGTCTGAATGATAAGTAGGGAACGGAATTTCTAAAATCGAAATTATACCTTTATATTTATGCAATTTTCCTTAACTTTTCATCTTTTCCAGAAGATTGGGCTGCCTGCCCGTAGCAGTCTTTCATCTTAAGATCGAAGGTGAACCTCTAAAAGTGTCAAACAATTGATACGAATCTAATTAAGTTTTATTGGTGCGACTGGTTTCAGCCGTTAGGAATCATTAGGTGGAACATAAGGAATGATTAAAAATATTTCTGCGGATGTTACAAAGATTGCAACTCTTTCAATTTATTCATGAAGTCAAAATTCGACGGAATTACATTGGAAAATGTCGATTTTATAAATTTCCATATATTTTAAAGATTCCAAAGCATTCCGGAGGTAAACAGTGTGGGAGTCTCAAATAAATATTTTCCGAGGCAACAAGCGAGCATCGGAAAAGAGAGAGGGAAGTCTAAGTTCAGCAATTTCTGCGAATGGCCCCCAGGCGGCGTACACGAGAATCCAAACCCATAAATAAAGACATACACCACGGTACTGCAGTTCCACGATAGGAAACGCTCAAGGAAAGGATAATGAAAGTGATGCGAGTAAAATCGGTATCTTTTTTTTAAAACGGGACCTGGAGATAGAGACCAAAAAGAATTGGAAAAATCCAATTATCTGCATTGCCCCGTACTTTTATTCCGAACGCAACCCACCGTACTGATGACTCTTGCGTGTTGCAAAGGACGTGAGGCGCAAAGGCAAGGCCGTCCTACCTCCCCCGCCGCCTGAGCTAAGAATGTAGCTCAATACCCCATCTCGTGGCTGCTACCATTCGTAGATAGAAATAGTCCTTCAGGTAAAGGTGCAAAGGCTAGAGAAACGCGGAGAATACACATCCAATAGGCCTGGGATGGTAGCAACGTGGAGGGAATGCTATAATCGGCTTTACAGCTGTGAAGACCCACTAAAAACAAAGTTGGTAGGATTGTAAAGGTCGAATAAGGATTATTAAGAGACTAAAAAGTTTCGTGGGATGGAATTTGAAGGCGCGCTAGTATCATTGTGAAAATCAGTACCCCTTAGAGTAGTATCAATTCGATCCAAATGGGATTCACTGCATACGATATTAAGCTATTTGATTGCGAGTGTTGGGTCAAAGATTTTATTTTCGGTCGCAGGCTTTACAAATAGACGACGATATCAAAACATATTATGAATATTTAAGAGTAAACAAATTTAAAGTAGCAAAATATTATTCACTCTCCGACTAATACCAATGCATCAAGAACAATACTAATTTGAACATATATCATTCTTGCTAGTGTTAAATTTAAGGTCCTTTCATCTTAATGGCGAAATAAGCACCACCAGTATGCATGAGGATATAGCGCAGATCTCTTTATTTATATAAAAATTGTTAATTACCAAAACCACATTAATATTCCTAACATAATGAACTTAACGTAATACTCCAATGGGCGATACGTGGTCACCAGCAAAATAATTTAAAAATATTCATTTCTAATTTGTTTTCACACGTTTTGTCGTCTCTGATTCGAAATACGGTATCGCTATGGGTTTTAAACCAGCTAGAAATGGTAGACTCACGATGTAACTGAAGGAGCTAACCCTATCACATTAAAATACTTGAAGCATGGAATACATTATCCTGGGTGAAATAATGCGTAACCAAAAAGCTTCAAAATGAAAGTTAGCCGAAATGAATTAGCATTTGCAACAACAAGAGAAATCTGCTAAACGACTTGTTTCAATGTATTAATTGTTTTTCAAACACCTTCATAGGGAATTGGAATTGAAGGAAATTTTACACAAAATAGAAGATCCCGCTAGACCAGGGAAATATAGGTAAAAATCTGGTTTATTTGCTAATGCACCTTTGGCGTAAATATGTAAGGGCATTCCATCATCAAAATGCACACAGAGGAGTATATTCATAGGCCTAAGTGCATACATTGTCTCTCGTTTTCTTCATTCGAGCATAATTTTCATATGATTTTGATCGAAAATTAACTGTGGCTTTGGGCAGGCGGCTCAACAAATTTACACAGCGTACACAGGAACTATTCCGTTTTTTTAATACAAATATAGTCATTACTTAAATTTTTGGGATATTTTATTAGTTTTTGCTTATCTCGACCGCCAAAAATTAGGGCATCTATGGCCTTTACAGCGGTAGACTCGAATGAGTAACAGCGTAAGACTATCACAGAGAGCCATGCCCTGAAGAGGTGCAACCCAACCACTCGGACTTGCAGCCTTCGGTTTGGCAGGCTAGGAGAGGCCTGCAAGGTATAGTTAAAGATAAAAAAAAGCAAGAGACCCAGGAACATTACTGCTTGAGAATGGTAATGATTCGACCAACCTAAGCCGTTTTTCATAAATCGGATGCAAACTATTTTTAAACATTCATTGTCTCTCTGTATGTTCATAATTAAAATTAACCCCTCGCCAATGCCATTCCTCAACGCCTTACCACAGAAATATTCATCAGAAATATTTTCGAACGGCACCCCTAAAAGCCGAGGTTCTTTTTCTTTCTCTGCATCTTAATTCCCATTAAATGTTGCTGTTCCTAACTAAATATTCGCCTCCAATTCACTCGATCCTGAGAATCCGTTTCAGTTAAACCCTCCTCCCGCAATACTTTCTTGACACAGTCCCTCCATCTTCTCCACGGCCTTTCCCTCGTTTTCTTCCCTTCTACCTGCATATTTCTCCCCCACATACTCCTCATCCCTTCTTTAAATATAACCGAACCATTACATTCTTCCCTCTCGCACCTTCCTTGAGATTTCAATCCACTCCTGCCATCTCCCTTATTTACACAATAATTACCATGAGAAAAACTTCCCCTGGACCAGGAATCGAACCACGCACCTTTGGCTTTCCGGGACAATGCGCAGACCACTACGCTATCCAGGTTCTTTAATTCCCATGGCAAATATACCGTGGCTCATGGCACTGGGTGTTAAAGCCCTCGCGGTCCATCAAGGATGGCAACGTGAGGGAGAAAGGACTTCCAAGAAGCCACAACCGAATGAGAGCCTCAAATCTGCGCTAAAGCCGCGCAAAGGGGTATGTGTAATATTTCTAACCCTGCCACGTGAACGGCGGTGAAATATACAAGAATTGCCATGAGAAAAATAGGCGCATGCGCAGTGGCACGGAGACCCAAAGGTCCGAGGTTCGATTCCCGGTCCAAGGGGAATTTTTTTCTCATAGGAATTCTTGTATATTTCACCGGCGTTCACGCAGAAGGGTTAGAAACATTACATCTCCCTTATTTTTTCATTTATTTTTATTACCACTTAAAAAGCACGCCTTCACAACGGGGAATCAACAATCCACAAAGAAGGACATACACAAACGCCCAGGCCCTGGATAAGGGCAAATTATCCAAGCGCGACTCGAACCCGCGACCTCCGGTTAAGCAGGCGAGAACTTTATCCCGCCGCCACCGAGGCCGGCAAATTTCCTAATTCTATCTTATCTTGTTTTTATTCCATCATCCATCATTGACTTTCTTATATCAGCCACATCCATTTTTATTTTTGTAGGCATTCTTAGAAGGCCAGGTGACACTTCCATATGCTAGCTCTGGATGCACAATGATTTTATTTACTATTCCGTTGACCATGCTCTCTATTCTAAAAAGGGAGATTAGGTAACACAAGTATGACTAAAGAGAGACATTTTCGATTCGCACCGTGGGGGCCTATTAAGGGATATGAGTGGCCGTTTTCTGAGAACGGGAAGCGTTCAAGTAGTTGAACCAATGGAGTAGAAAAGGGAAAAATGACGCTGAAAAATACGATAAGAGGAGTACGTAGGGAGGGAATCAACCGTGAGGAGGAGGAAAATGAGGTGGTATGGGAGTCACGGACGCCAATGCCGAGAAAGGGCCTCGGCGATTGGCTTTCTCCACGAGCTTTCACTCCGGAAATACCTCTGGACACTTCACGCAAGCTTCCCCAAGACAATCCACAGCGTAGCCTCCTCCACCGGATAAAGATAACGTCTACGTCCCAGCACGAATAAAGGAGACGAAGAATTGATGCCATCCGAGGAATCCCAAGAAGGGATCCAAGAGATTACGTATTTAACCTCAACACGTATTTTCCCAATATTTTCAATCGCCATCTTATTTGCTATGATATATCGAGCTGATAAAAGCGTTATATCAAGCACAAAAAAGTAAATACGAGGGAATGGAAGCAATTGGGATACTAAGGGATAACGCAATTAACACATTTCCATACTTTCAAAATATTATGCAATGGCTGCAAATGGAAAGAAAATGGCCAGTTACCAACCGAAAATCAACAGAAAGAAAACTAAGATATTAGTTTGCTGCAAGATAAGAAGTGACGGGAACAAACATTAAACTAGGAACACGAAATCTGGATGAGGAGATAGAGTTCTGCTACTTAGGAAGCCGTGTGATCAGCTATGGGTGAAACAAGAAAAAAATTGCAATTAGTATAGCACAATCGAAGAAGACATTCTCAAAAAAAAAATATCTACTTGTGGCTGAAAATAAAAGCATATAAGTAATGGCATAAATCATCAACATCTACATGTGGAGCGTGTTTCTCGATGGAAGCGAGGCTTCGAATTTGACACGTTCAGAGAAGTCAAGAGAGGAAGCATTCAAAATAATGTGATACCGAAGAATGATGAAGATAAAATGGATTTACCGATTAAGTAAATTAGGAAGTGCTAATAAGAGTGGGAGAAAAGAGATATTAAATCTCTAATATAAAATCTGAAAAAAATCTCTTTGAATAAATAATTAAAAGAGAATATGAAAACCTTAAGTAGAGGACGGGCAAACTTAGTTATCCATATAATGAGGTATAATGACCTAATGATAACAATTGTAGGACAGGTGGAAGGGAAGATGGGAAAGAAACGGCCAAAAGTGAGTTTTATAAGACGGATTATTTAGGATTTAAAACGAAAAAATATATCACCTCGAAGACGCTAGCGAATAGGAGAGTGGAATGGAGAGCTGCGTCAAACCAATTGCTCGATTTTTTTATTAGAATGACGATGCTTGTAATAATATCCATCGAAATCACATAGCAGCACTTCAAGTAACTTCATTCAAATAAGACGGAATCAAAACGTACGACATCCAATGAAGAATTTGACATTGATTCCACAGAATTACGAATTCAACACCTAAGCATGTAAAAATTATTTTAAACTGTAATGATACTTTAAAATATCTTTATCGCTACGAAACGACCGCCATCAGGCAAGGACCTTCATGGTCCCTCTAGGTTTCGTCCAGGAAATACAGTTTTCGGAATCGCCCTAGGATTTATGCATTGCCGAGGATCGTGTGATATTCGGGCTCGAGGGAAATGGTTTCACTTCCACTAGATAACGTCTCTCTCATCAGAGCGCCGAAGAAAACCAGCAGAACCTCATGTATACAAGAGTACCGACAGAAGCCATGATATTTACCCTCCGTCCGGGGTATACGTGCTTCCATTTCCTCCACACCGAATATCCATGTTTATTCCTTCCTCTCCTACAGAGTGTACATAGATGTCATCCCATGGGATAAGCACTAGACTGTCCTCAGAGATGGTATGCTCTATTTCATCTCTGTGGCGCACGTTAATAACAGAGTCGTAGCGCTTCGTTTTATATTGACGTTATTTAACGTTACTTTAAAATATATACAAGCGTTTCAGATATACCTTTTGCAATAATACGTAATTATACGAGACTTTTTTTTTAGAAATTCCTATAAAAATGACCATATTAAAAAGGTCAATAATATTTCCTTTCAAAGTAGGTATGACGGAATCCATTTCCGTCATTGCTGCTTCAAGCCCAGTTTAATCGTCAAGGCTCAAAATTTTAACGCGTGCATCACCCATAAAGTAGCCAACAAAAACGATCTTTATTAATTCACATCCATTGTAATTAAGCAAATTAAGACGTTTTCTACAGAATTATTCCTGCATTCATTATATTTTTTATTTTTCAAATTAAAAAGAAGACTAATTGACAAATTATATCCAAATTTTAAATTTTATCCACCCAAACAATGCACAAAAACTGATTCAGCCCATTACTTTCACTGTATAATAATAAACAATATTTCATATTCATCTGTCATTATATTATACAATTGACAACTTTTTACGACACGTGTTATTTATACACTAAGTTATGAAGTAAGCATTTAAAGTAGGCTAAACTAAATTGCAATTAAAAAAATCACTGCCGAGAATGAACTAGCTTTCACTAGTTCCCCCGTTACCAAATACAACGCATACTCTCTCTTCAAAGTCACCACGAGAAAAGCAATTTTAGCGCTTACTCATTACGTCTTGATGATATAGTGCACTCTGGATGGTTAAATCACTATTGTGAAAATAAAGTTAACTTACACTGAAAATATTTCCATGAAAGTTACCCTCCACCTTTCCCTCTAAATATTTTCCTTATGCTCGCGTCCTCATAATTACTTGGGTTCCCTCGTGCGAGGAAGCAAGGAAAACTTTAACGACCGTTTTCAATCTCGTCCGAGTTAATTAAGTCATTAATCGACCAATCAATTTTTCCCACCTTCCTGCCGACGGCTTTTATCTCAGCCTCACACTCTTCGCCTTCATTTCCACCGACAACTCCTGAAATTCCTTTTACGTCCTCCGCCTTATCTTTATCGTTCGCTCTCTCCTGTTTATTTCTCTCACCTGCTAAGGCAAGCTCGTGTAGTAGTCAGACAAACCAAATTAGAATCTATGTCATTTTCTCAGGAAAGAAATGATAAGGTCACTACTGAATTAACCTCCCTTAAGGCAAAACAATACTCATTGTAAATGAGAAGTACAAGCCAGATTTGATATAGTTAATTAGGCATAGTTGAAATATTATCTTTCACAGAGTGGATTGAAATTTAGACAGGTATACTTAATTAGGAAAAAACAACTGCTAGTAAAAACGGGTAAAGCTGGCGCAACTTGACTTCAGTTAACTCTTTTTTTAAGCTGCTTTGTCTCCTCAACCAACTTTACCCTGTATGCAATCTACATAATTATTTAAAACAGCCTTAAATAATGTCATAAGAAATAATTTCCGGTAAATTCATCAATTTAATAATGTAGATGATATAACATAATTATTAAAATAATTTGTTTCTAAAATTGGATTCATACAATACTTACAAATATATTCGGAATTTCGCTGGTCTATTTGGCGAAAGGTGAGTTCTCAGGGCACCGACAGGTTTCTTCGCATATTACGCAAATGATAGAAGGATATTCCATTATGTTGAAGAATATTTTAACAGTAAAAAGCAAACAAACTTTCTTTAAGATATCATTTGCAAAAAAAGAAATCTTACATGATTGTATTTCCATTACTTATCAAGGCATTAACCATTTATTTAGCTAATCTAAGCAAAGTTGTGAAAAATGACTCCTCTTTAATTTTGTTTGGCAGTTAATCATACAAATTAGTTCCCATGAACAAAGCGGATCTTTTGAAAAGCGTGAGGCATACTTTTAGGCACTCAGACACAGCATTCAAGATTGATTCTAACACATGTAGGTGAAATATTACATTATTTTCACAATTTATTTAAAATAACTCAAATTAGTAGCTGTGAATAAAGCAAAAAGTTAGTATAATAGACTTGTATATATGAACATGGCGAATGTACCCAGTCAAGACATTTCTCTCCCTTTCCTGCCAAAAAGTACTTGTCTACTGTATTCCGTCCTATCCAAATCTCCGGTTACCATGACTCCATTTCAACTACTTCAAATCTCCGACTCGAACTTAAATTAGTGTACTCGAACGCCGTCAACACATACACCTAGCCCACCTCGAGAACAGAAGACTCATTTGTGAGTCCCGCCAGCTTTCCTCGTCGCAAACTGCCGCTTCCTCGCTCACAAGGTAGTTATGCCTGCATAACGGAGATATCCACCTCGATATTGCTTGCGCGCTTCACGAACGGCTTCGAGCCATTACGTGGACTGGGCCGAGAAAAGGAACACGCAATAATTCCGAGGAAGCTGGAATGGATGAACGCCTCTATCACATTCCTGGGGCAAACTTCCGGGGCCGCCGCATTCCTACATCTGCATAGTACCCTGCCAGCAACATATAAGGTGTTTGACAGGGTAATAGTACTGTCAATTTTAAGGTACTTCATGATGATGCGACGACGCCTATAAATTCAATATTTAAAATCAATATAAGTTCTAATGACCTGCGGTCAATACAATAGTCGCAAGTCGTGTGCCAATTAGCGTGGAAAAAGGATTGAAAAAATAAATCACATGGCGCAAATTTTGAAGCTCCCAATCAAAAAAGTCACTGTTTTCATGCGTTCATTGCAGGCTTTTATTGCGCAAAAAAATTGCTTTTTCGCATAAGAAACAATATTAAATTAATTACAGATCTCTAAATCATTTAATTCATTTTTAATGGAGAGATTCCCCATCATGAACTACGCCTATATGTATTTATGAATATTTTAAAGTAATCCATTTGAATTACGCTGTGTCCAAGTAATAACCTCAAACTCTTACCAAAATTTAACGTATCAAAGCAAATGATCAATGCCACGAACTATATTATTTGTGATTTTTAGGCATTTTCAATGCTGTTGTCTAGCATTAATAATTTTTTTCCGTGTTATTGAATTGGAAAAAGGTTCGAAAAGGATCTATCTCCATATAACTATGTTATCAACAGCCAATGTGAATCTGATGATTCCTTATAGGCAATCCAACATATAACCTAACACAACTAGTGGTGAGGACACTAAGTTTCTCTTGATGAGAGGACTTCAGAATAATAAACTTAAAATGTATCACAGGCCAAGATAATTCTATCACTTCACGACTTGGCGAAACGCCTCAAGCCTATACGTTATTTAAAATTGAAATTTTGCAAATGGATTTTCAAAAAAAGGCGTTTTAGGATTTAATGATACCTAAATAATTCAATATTAGTATCATTTTTACTTTAGAAACACTGTCAACTTGTTGAGTCCAAGGATAGTCAATGGTAGCCATATCATTAGGAAGATGGAATTCTAGAGTTCCAGACTACATTAATAGTTTCCCGGGAAATTTTATAGAGTGTATTTTACCAAAACCCTCATGTTTTAATTGCATAAATATGTGCTTAATCTCACGTATAGCATAACTTGGATTAGGATAAGTAATATTGGATTAAATTCAGCGCATTCACAATACAACTTTTGAAATTTTACAACAACAGAACACCATCTAAAGGACACAATGGAAAAAGGAAAGCTCAGGTGCAGCTTCAAAAAAACACTTCTTCGTAGAAGGACAAATAAAATCACCATTTCAGTTTTTTACAGAAAATACGATTCTTCCGGTTTTTATCACCGTTGACCATTGTGTTAGAGGATAGGTCTTGAATAATTTAAATGGAAATTTTTGCCAAAGTTTCGGAATATTTCTACACCTTCATTAGGGTTTATTTTGCAATATATTTTCTATGTTTGTTTATGTAAATAATAAACTTAGTTATTATCAATAAACAAAGCCAATTCAAGTCGTGAGAAAGAAAATAAGCTCAATAGTTATTATTATCACTATCACTTTTTCTCATTTTTTCCATTACATTCCCTGACTTTGCCGACACAACAAAATTCCACGGCTTTCCCAGTTTCCCACTGAAATTCGCCACGAAGGATAAACTAAGAAAGAAATCTTCATTAAGGCTGGAACACAATTTTCCACTAAAGCCGTTTTCAACTAAGTGGCTTCTTCACGCGTAATCTACCCCATCTGACTTCCCTCCTCTGACAGAAAGTTCCAACTTCCAAACAAACCAGTCAGCCCAGGGATTCGCATTCTCATATCCTTCCTTTCCTGCGAGCCACGTCAACTCCAGCCACCCTCGCACCGTATTCTCTCCTCATCGTCCCCCGGCGTTGCCTTGCCCAATCCATCGACGGAGCGGGCGGCGGCTAATCTATTCTTCATCCTGAATTATTCATGTGACACGCGCTCACCTCGACGCATCATTCCGCTGCAAGGTGAGATAAGAGAAATGTTTGTTATTCCCGCCCACCCATAAGACCGAGTTTCCCACTCTTAAAACACTCACTTTTGCCGCTCATTTCACTTCCTTGCCTGCCTCGCTGCCCGATTCCTACCCTTCACTACCCATCCACAACATTCCTCGTTCGCTTTTTCGCACAGTCATTTTCATCCGAAAGGAAAAACAATTTAATCTTCCCACTCAAAAACTTCTCGAGACGGCAGCCAATTTTTCCATTATTTTTTTTTTGTTTTCGCTAAATTGGTTGAGGGAACCAGGATATTTCGTTGGGATAAGAAGATCTTTTTCACTTCCACGGGGAAGGCATTGTAGCATTACTTTCTCGTGAGAGCGGGGGCTAAACTCCTATCATGAGAATGGAGAAGATTTCTAGGCCTTCCCGATAAAATGATCTTCCAGCCTCGGTGGCGGTGGGCTTAAGTCCTCGCCCGTTACCCCGTAAATCGCGGGTTGGAGTAACACCATAGTAAGTTACCTCAATCCAGGGCATGGATGTTTGCATTTGAACACTTGTTCATTGCTGTCATCCTCGCTGTAATGGCCACAACATGCTGTTTTCGGAGTAAGTGGAAATAAATAAATAAAATATAAGTGGAAACCCAGCCTAACAATCTTCTATCATCTCCTTCACTTCCTTAGTCTTCCACCGACGAGAACAGATACTTACTATCGGAGTTCTCGGACATCTTACCCCATCTTTTATCTCTACGAAATATCACAGAGAAAAAATCATTTTACTTAACATCAACAGTTAATTCTTCAAACTGAATAATCGTCGAGGCTGAAGGGCATTAATTAACACATTTCTTACAGACACTTGGAAACCAATTTTACACTGCCTGAACATGGATCTCTTTTATCAGTGTCCCATACCTTCTTCTAATAACAGGTTATTAGTTAGTAATTTTATTGATTGTAATTTTTTTTAATGTGAAAGAAAATTCAAAAAAGGGAAATAAGGACAAAATATGCAGGAAATTCACATCAGCGAATTCAAATGCATTTAAAAAATTTCTAAAAATCGAATGAAAGTAACCAGACTGGTAAAAAATATCATTGAACATGGAAAAAAGTAATACAAATTATACATTTGCATTCATGAACAAATTTTTTATTGTTTCCTGCATTGCGCTAAATTTTCATTAATGTTAAGCTTCCTCTTTACATAAACATAACAATACACTGACAACGCAAATGTATACGGAAATTTAAATGCTTTCGTAAACTGGCTGGTTGATTCTGAAATGGGCCTACGGCGCGGACATTACTATGTGAGGAATCAAATACAAAAATCGCGTCTATTGTAGCCTGTAGCCGTTGCATGATAAATATTTTAGGAAAAAGTTTTTCCTGACTTCCCAAAAATGCTTTTCCATCCGAAGTAAAAAGGGCTTTTATAACCAACAATCCGTTAAAAGCAAGAACGTTGTCAGCTCTGCTGATTGCATGTGAATTTCCTCTTTGTAGGGTTTACGTCCTTTAGACTTCACAATCTCAATCCAACCTATCGTTCCAGCTCCTCTGAGTGATCCATAATATCTTTTTCTCGTTGGCCCATCTTGCCTCAATCTCTACAACTCTTCTAATCGCTTGGCAACAGCCCTAAGCCCCTAGAGCCTCTTCAACGGCTTACCCAACCGATTCACCCCTCCCGGTCTTTTTAACCCATGTCCCACCCCCTACCCCTGCCTCCCCTGTGGCGATTTCCCGACAGAAAAGGGTCGCTCATTCCATCTTCCCAGCGGATATATCTCAATCCACTCATCATCTGCTTGGATTCAACGAAAAGGGCATCTTCTGAGCACAAATGTATCTGCTCCCCCTCACATCATTACCAGCACTAAGCGCTCTACTTTCTCTATCGCAAACCCCGTTCACATTAACGAAACTGGGAGTAACTTTTCTTGAGTGAAGCCATCACAGTGCATGATAATTGATCAGAGAGATGAGTGTACTTACTTCCATTGATTAACGGAACGCGTGGCGAACCAGGATTTTTTCCCCAAATGTTTTCCACCCACTGCCAGTCACTTTTTCATGGGAACGATAACTAATAGGTAGCGGCTTTTCCTTTATTTGCTTAACACTTAAACGATAAATTATTTAAATATTGAGGTGAAAATACTATTTTTTATTTAAGTAGTAATAAAATATTATTAGTGATTTAGCAAGCATAAAGGGCTACACAAATTAGTTTATTTGCAAAAATGTTGATGAGCATTTAGACATTTTGGCTAGATAATTCATGCGCGTTTGTGAAAAATAAATTCAAAAGAGACTAAATAATAAACATAAGACAGAATGGTATAAGCTTCCGCATTTTCATGAATAATGATTTACATAAACAAAACTAACCAATCATTCACGATGTAGTGATCTCATTGCTGCAGTGTTGCAATCCAGGAAGCATCTACGTAGTTCGGGAATACTCCAAAAGATGACGGTAGTAAGTAATTCCTTTGTAACGCGTATTTTTTTCGAGATAAATATCCCAAAATGCAAAGAAATACGTGGAGATCTCTAATGCTGCCCAGGATGAATGGTGTTTCGGATGAAATATATTTTTCTCGATACCGCCCTTTCAGAACTAAGCCGATGAAAAGATTGGAAAGACACACATTCACACCATCTGAATGCATTTTTTCGAAAGCTGTTCTAGATACTATGCTGGCAAAATATTGAGCCGAATTACGTAATTATACGAGTTATTACGCTACTGGCGTAGGATTAATGGAGCGTAGGGCAGGGCGGCCAGATTTTTAATGACTTGCTACGGTCAAATGTGAAGCATTTCGAATATTTTAGAAGAGATAGGGAGCGATATTTAATACTGATTCGGACAAGATCTTTTTCAGACGAAGTGAAAAATATACCCCGTTTACCGTCGTACTCTAATAGAACTGATCATGGGAATATTATTAACGAAATAGACTTTAGAGCAGAGAATATCAAAATATATTTATTTTCTCGTACTATTAACGAAATCAGCGGTGTCTCAGTTTTTATAAAACTAATGGCATTACTCGCTGGGACTACTCATTGAATGTTTTTTTTTATTTTTCCTAAGTTCTAACCATGCATGGATTTACAAAGGAATTAAAAACTGTAGGTTTTTTGCCCCAGCGTGAATTTGCACGCATAATGTGTTATTATGATGCATAACATTTTTATGACCATGTGGTGTTCATGTGGGAATCCACTTGCATGCCACATGCTATTCAGTGACCAATGGTCATCTACACACCCTAGAGGTGGCTCTCAGGGTATCATGTAGATGTAAGTGAATGGCAGATAATCTCACGGCGAAAAATCAATCGTGCAGTCGTGAGTTTATCTCTTATACTTCATTTAATTACCCTTTTCGAGCCGAGGGTAATATTTACCTCGGCTTCCACACATACCCTGAGAAACTAAGGAACTTCCGGCAACCGTCAACTTTGCATTTAGCACCCTAAGTAAAAGAAAGTTAAACGTAACCCGTGGCAGAGAACCCGGGGGGTTAAAACCCCCCATAACTCAAGTTAATTTTTAAATTTAATCCATTTTACTTAATTGGACGAATATTACTTATATAATAGTGTAAAGATTAATAAAAATATCCCTCAGAAAGCCGTTAAACTCACCATTTTGAACCTTTTATCATAAAAATTTTCTGGGGGATGGCACCCGCACCTCCCGTATTCCATACTCTCCAGCATTAGTTGCACCTAAAAAACCCCCCTATCCTTAATTCCTAGCTGCGCGCCTGGATGTAACATTTAGCATACCCTCCGGACTTCATGTTTGTGTTTTTAGGAGAATGTGGCAAGGCGTTTTCCCATACATTCATTTCCCCGGTGCGCAAAAATATCAATTTCGGCACATCCAGCGGGCTTTTGACGATCAGAGAGGTTGATATTATTCCGTGCGGATCCACAGATGAGATCGCACCATTTAGGTGATGGCAGAATGAAGCTGTTTGAGCTCAAAGGAACTGAAAGCAATTAATCAGACATAGTTTTCCGCTCATACACATAATCGCCCGCAGGACGAAGGGAGTGGATGGAGGTGTTCATAAAACGAAAGTCCTAAAACTCATGAGGACAGACGACAAACACATCTACTTGACCTAATATCTACTACAGATACTGTCTAAAGATCCTCCAACGCATAATAAGTGTATCATAAGCCCTAAATAGTTTCAATATCAAGGGATTGGAATGTACTCCCGGAAGTTATAAAATTATGTAAATCTGTGACCAATTTCAAAATAAAATTATTCGACTACATATTTTTGTAAAACGAAAAGTATTCCCAAAGATAGTTCATAATCAGAATGTACCCAATATTTAGTTCTTCTTTAATTACATGCTATTAATATACTAATGATCTTTTTAATCCTTCCGTACAAATGTAAACCTGGAATTCCTGTAAATGGTGAACAGGCATGGTGTTTCTCGTGCTCACTACTATTCATAACGGTTCCGCCACTTTTTCTTTTATATTTTGTGAACTTGCCTCATTACCTTTCGTCTAATTCTATTCTGCTTCAGATGAAATCATTTTTTCGTTTCATGTCTAGCTATGTTTTGAGAGGAAGTTGTTGCTGCAATATAAAAAGTACTAAATACTTTTTGTTGACTGTATTGTGTCTATTGAATTTCTTCATAATTTATTATTTTTTCTTTAAGTTTTCTAACTGTTGAAGCGAGCAAATTTCTTCTTCTGTAAAGTATTTAGGACCTTAGAAGTCCAACGATCTCTTTGTTTTAAAGTCCTTTATTTCTTACTCATGATGACGTCTAGCATAGAACGACGGTACACGAAGGATATTTTCACGTCGTTCGAGAAATAATCATCTCAAAAGGCCTTCAATCGTTGAGGGTAATTTTCAAATACCTACCCAATCCATACAACTTTACTTGAGCTTGATTTAAATGAACGATTGACGTGGGGCATAAGCATTAGCACTGAAACAGCGAACAAACTTCACAGCCACCTATCCCTATCGCGTCCTCTGTCTATCACTTAAATCAACCTTTAAATCCGACGGTAGTCTCTCCTGCACTAAAAAGTTCGAGAATATTCCTTTTCCTCTCCACCTTGCCATTCAGGAGTTTTATCGCCCGATAGATCAGGGAGAATGTTTTTACTGGCTCTTCCTGATCTCGGAAGAGATTTTTATGGATACCTCCGAGCATGAAGGGACCTTTGTTAACAACTTCACTCGACCTTCCGGCTTGGCGGCTGCCCTCCATTAGGCTGACTGAGCGTAATTTACGATATTCCTATCCCACAGTCGATTGGTTCCTGCCCAAGGTGATCGTTGCAAAGCGATCAAATTTTATCAACTTATCTTATTCTTTCATAGCTAAATTGGAGATCGTCCCACAAAATGTACTTGGCGTTACGGTAAGGATATCATCCTAAACATATCCCCTTCATCCATGCAAAATTTAGGTGTATTCGTAGCAAATGATCCAGGTTCTCCGGTTAGCGAGAAAAACACTATTAAATGATATGGCATGTGCACTATTAAATGAACGTTATTCAAGTGGAAATTTGAACAAAGTCTATTATTTGTATTTCAATTATGAGTTTCCAAAAAGTCTCGTCCATCATTATCCACATGATAGATAATTCCACCGTACTTAAAGACAGAATATGTGGAGCTATTTGCAGATATTGCGAAAGAGGGCTTGCAACACAGTATGATACTTTAGCTTTAATAAGAGTTCAGATACTGTATACATATTATATTTTTAATCCCGCTAAGCAAAATTTTGAAAGTAAAAAATTTAAATTTTATCAAAAATGTGCAATTAATTTCAAATCATTTTTAACGAATTGATTGAAAAATAATAAATTAATTACTTAATACGATAACGAGAGAATCCCTATTAATGAGCTTCTTCGGGTCTTTAATTATGTTATGATAACTCATTAATTATTTTATATCAATATATATTATTTTTGGATAAAAATTTTATGAAATTGGAAAAATTATGTTATAAGCCCTCCGAACGAGAGCGAATTACCTTCCATTTAAATGAGAGAATGCAATTTTAATTGAACTGTAGAGCAGTCGCAGGTCCTAACTCATAGTCCTTAAGGCTCATCAGACAATTGGACGAAAATTGTTACAAGGGATGTATTAGGGCATTAGGCTGTACGAAGCAGGGAATATTTGCAGACTACCTGCCATAACTACATATGGTAATTATCAGGATTGTTATTTACCCAGAAATTTGGCATCAGCAAACTACATGAATTTATCTGAAGCCACATTCAAGCCATACTTAATGTTGCATAGCCAAATTCATTACAACAATACATTGCTCACAACGGAATCTCTTATCAAGCACCAATTATCAAAATAAAACATTTGATAGCATTGGTTTTTAATAAATAAATGTCAATGATATATTCAAATAACAAAATGGTTCCAGATCTATGAAATATATGTTAAATGTACTAAAATTACCATTTCAATATTAACTACCTTCCTATGAAATACTTTTATTCATTAAATCCATATCTACAGTAAAAATTTGCTTACTCTTCATGCACAAGCTGAAATGGATATCAAAGTCTTGAACTGAAAAATTGTGGTTTTAATAGAGTCCTATAAATTATAAACGAATGCCGCAACATGGATTAATTAATTACTTTTACCAATATCAATTTACAAAAATGACTACATTAATATCTCTGCCATAATTTATTACGTGAGTGACTGCATTATGTTCTTTACGAGAGGGTCTACTACACAATTTATCACCAATTTCTGAAGCCTAATAATTATTTAGTACAAAAAAGTTTACGAACAATTAGGTTTGCTCGCATCAACGGAGCTCCGTCGTGAAGGCATACTTGACGCAGCCACAGATGTGCTCATCAATTCTTTTCTTTAATAAATGAAATCAGCCAATGATGGCGGGTGTTCTTCGCAGCTGTACCACCAATCCTTTGCGTCTCTCCTTCATTTTCGATTTCCTTTTTATACTGCAAACAAAGAGCCACAAATAACGGAGATGGAAGAGGTATTCTTAATTTGTCCAATTTTATGACATATTTTAAATCCTTCTCTTTTGCAGTCTATTTCCTTATTTTTTTACCATAGTTCTATCTAAATTATACCATATTACAACGGTAAACGAAGGAAATTTTTCACGTCGTCTGAGAAAAAAATGTCCGAATTTATCTAGCTAATTTAGCCGATACCTTTCTCTACGCTCCAAAAACGATTCTCATCCCAACTCGCCAAACAAATTGGACAATTCATGGACATAAGTATGTTATATAATAATAACTACCTTTCAATCTTCTATATTATTTCTACTGTATAGATACCTTTTTCTCAACCTATACAAAACCAAACTCTACAAATGAGGTACCAAAATGCACAGAATTTATCAGAGAGCATGCGACGGCATATCTTACTTCCTAAATACTGCTAGTTTCCTAAAATTGGTTTTTAAATAATTTAGAAAGAAAAAAACATAAACCGGTAAATATTCCTGATGTTAACGGCGCACAAACTGATACATTTGTTCATTTGCAACAATATCTCGCATTCTTTAAATAAATTTTATCAAAATGCGGCTGATTCCACGTTCAAGTCTCCTGTTGATGCGTTAGTATGAGTCATCATGTGCTTTTAACAGAGGATAGTGAAATTACTTCCAATATTGTATTTAAAGAGGTCCGCTGACCCTCAATTTGTACATGAACATTCCAATTAAATTTGAACATAAGACCCTGCCTTTTTTTCCACATTTTAAAATTAGACGCGCGCCAATCCCTCTGTGGACCTGCATTGAAAAGAGCGGGGAAAGCCCGCTGGGAGCGGGCGCAGCACGCTCTTAAAAGCTTAAAGTAAAATTCGAGTTTTGGAGAGTCATAAACCCCATTGTCATTCAAAAAAACCAATCGTAAAGTTCTTTTTTCAAGTGTTGGCCAGAAGCCCTTTCTGTATCGCATTCCTCGTTTTCCACGATGCAGTTTCTTAATTCCTCGTTCTTTAGCCATTCTCTCACACTTGCTTCATTTACATTGAACTTTCTCCCTGCTGTACGATCTCCATTTTCTTTTGCGAACTGAGTAACTTCCAGCTTAATCTGAGCCAAGTACGATTTGCATGTTTTGGTTGTTTTATTCCATAGCCTCAATATCATAATTAATTTAAATGACTTACACCCACTTTAAAATTAGATTTTTTTCTAATTTATATGCCCATTGAAAGGTAATTTTATTGAATTTTACAGCAAATTTAATAGCAAAATAACAGTTTTCCAGCGCAAACAGAACAAATTCACTACTAATAAAAAACAAATAAAGAGTACAAATTTTAAATGCGAGTTATCCATAAATTTATCACATTAAAGATACTTTGGGAATCCGTGTAGTATACCAAAAAATAAATAACAATTCTAAAAGAAATGGGCCACAGATAACGGAAATGTAAAAAATATGCCCATTGTGTCCTACGTAGGGAATATCTTCGTTTTTCAGCTGATCATCAAGGATTCACTGAATACGAAAACGTATTCAGCGATTCATTAACAAATACTGACTCACTGGGTGAAAAACAGAAAACAGGCATTTTGAAAAAAAAACCTTCCAACATAGAGGAATAAAGGAGTGGAGCGACCTACCTGAAGTCGTTTTTAAGATCTTCCCTGCTAATTTTTTTAGGAAGAAGTGCTCATCACTTATTTCTTAACTACATAGTGGTTTAAAAGGAAGAGTGTGAAATTGGGTTAATTGGGTCAATGTTCATTTTTAGTTGTATTATATTAGAATAACAGTATTAATGGACAGTATTTAATGGATTTTTTAAATTGGTTTATTGGGAAAATGTTAAATTCTTAGTAGTATGAGATAAGAATGAATGAATTATTTTTTACCATGGGTGTCTTTTCTGTTTCTAAACTATGTATTAGATAGGTACATTTGTTATTCATGTGTATTTATCTAATGCTGCCGCCAGGCAATAGTCTACTTGCAGCAATGTGTAGTAATAATAATAACACAGGCTAACGATGAAAAAACTTTTTTACTGAAAATATCTTATTCTTATGTTTTTAAAGTTGCTGAATCCAAATATGATGGTTTTAAAGTCGTATCACCCACCATTTATTCACATTTTACAGTTAAATTTATGAAATCAAGCAATATTTTTAGAATTTAACAGCTTTTTTATAGTTATAATAAAATTGAAAAAGTAGGTCTAATGAACGAATATAATGGGGATTACTGTTTGTACTTCACCGAGAAGTTCAGCAAGCGATTCATCGAAGAAAAAGCTATACAAGAAGCTTCAAGGAGAAAAGGGAAAGAAAATGTAGACCAATTCCAGTTGACAAGTGAACCCTGTATTATCACGCTGTAGTAAATACAAACAATTTTATCACGATGTTGTGAACAGTAAATACAAACAAATTTATGGTATAACACAGTGTTTCATTGATTTCCTTGTATACCGAATAGGGGTATTAGACTGAATATTAAATACATATTGCTTGGAAACTATGGGTGATTCAAAAAAAACTAAGGCCAGGTTTGGATTCGGCACATGAAAATCTATAAAGATCAGCTATTAAAATAAAAAAAGTTTTCCAACAAATTTTTTTGTTGGCCTGTGTAATAGGATAGTGATACGTAGGCTGTTTGCGCCTCGTCGTAAAGCACTTGACGCGCAACGCAACGCTCCACACCAAAAATAATGCTGAGAGTTGAGTGAATGAAGATTGAAAAGGGGGTGAGGGTGGGGAAACTTTAAGGGGAAAATAATTCGAGGGTAACCGCCAGATGTCTCGCGAGCGAACATTCCTCGGCACCAGAGACGGCGAAGGTGGCAATTTTTCTCATCCCTCGATTTTTCTTCCCTTCCACGGCAGTTGGTTCTTCTGAGGAACAGAGCCAAAGCCAACGAATTTACCTTCGTTGAATATCTAGCGCACATATCCTTTATGCTAGGTTTCCTAAGATATTTTCACCATAAAATAATAATGCATTATTATTTTTTCGGAAACCCTTTAAAATGACAGAAATTAGAAAGAGAAGCATGGATTTTAAGAAAAAAATAAAGCTTAAAAATCGTCAAAATAGGCGATTTTGCATTCATACTTGATGATTGCCCTTCTAATCAGAGATATCATAAAATAGCAGCTATCTGCATGAATTTTTGGTACGCTAAAACTTATGCATGAATCACTTACTATATTCTAAATTTGCATTTTCTATCACGAACTAGTAATTTTATTTTCGAGGAAAAATGAAAATCTGCTTCAAATTCACTCAGCATATATAATTATATACCCTACAATTTGATCTACACTGGTTTCGTGAAGTATATAATGGAGAGAAATAGATGAATCTATGCTATACCTACATGTATTGCCAATCGTCTTTTTAAGGATACTCTGCTCACCGCTTATGAGACCTGCGAGGGGTCTGTTGGATGCTGCCACGTTCATATTACGATTTTCCCAGCGTTCGCCCCAACGATAGTTGGTAGAACTAGCTGTGTGAATGTATTGACGGGGAATCCTCTCTGGGTCTGGACAATGGTTCACGTAGTTCCGAACGCTGCCACTTTACGACGGTTACGCGATGCGAAACGGCGACAAGAGAAAGACCAAAAAGTTTGTGAAGATATTTTTTATCGCTCTATCGCTCTATTTTTTTCATGGATTTGTTTGAGCAAGGAAGAGTATTGGCGGAAGAAAAATCATGCGTCAAGTAAACGTTGAACACGGTAATACCTTAAGCCTTCATACCTCAACAGCTTTGCCTACCGTCAGTTTCTCGTTCACTTTAGATTTCAGCATTGGAGGGCAGCACAGGTTTTATCCATCGTTGTGTGAATGCACGATTGTTCCAACGATCGCTGCAACAATCGTAATCTAAACATGGCATAAGAGTAGAGGTGAAATGTGGTGATTGCAATGGTGTATACGTGGGACAGAAGAAGTTTTGAAATCGAGAAGAAAGAACATTTAAGTGCTTACCAATATAACAAAGATGAAAAAAGTAATTTTGCTAAACACTTAATATGCAACTGACATAGGAGCCATTTAAAAATGAATATTTTAAAATTTTGCAATGACCGCCGCGAACTAGACTCTAGATAGCAGGTAGAAATTTTAAAAATTATTGAAAGTCAGGACAGTACTCTTATAAATGAATATCTCTACCCATCCTTTTCCCCTATTCTGGCGTCTGTTTTAAAATTCATCAAGTAACTAGGTAACAATAATAACATAAACAAATCATAATTTGCGCATGAAGATGATGATAATTCATTGAAACCTGGGTCGCGCTCTGATAAAAAAAAATAAGTGGTATAAGTAATTTTCTGATATCCAGGATAACTTAGAGTGGTGTCTCTTGCGTAGCGACGGAGAGAGCCCTCTTGGAAACGACGACGGGTTGAAACAACAACGCAACGGAGAGCGAAGGCGAGAGAGAGGCGTAAAAGAGGGACGAAATAAATGGATTGGTATCACGGGTGTTCCCCTCGACTCTATCGAGCACTTGTGAGCTAATCCACTTTCCCGAGCTGCCTGCTGTTTCCAACGGAGGAGAGGAAAAGGAACACTCCAGGAGAGCATCCTTCCAAAACCTCTCGCACTCATTTCTGCTCTCGTCGATCCTAAAGTTCTCCTTCCAGAAATCACACTGATAGACTTGCGATACGTGAGGTAGTTTAGCTCTCGCGTAGCTTGGCTATGACTAGGTAAAATAAACTCGATAGATACAAGAATTGCCATGAGAAAAAAATCCCCTGGACCGGGAATCGAACCACGGACCTCTGGCTTTCCGGACAAAATTTTGACATATCTTAACTTTGCACATATTTATTGATAATACGTTATTAAGCTATTAACGAACCTAGTTACCATTAATTTTGATTAATTAAATAAAAATAAATTTTGCTAAGGTTTTCAATGTCTGTTTTTTTATTACAACTGTAAATTGATTTAGATATGTGAACCATTTCTTTGAAAATTCTTTTTCTCAAAACAACCTCATAATCTAAAATTTCGGCGTTGTCAAAATCAAAAACATGGCCATTGCTTATGCTTTGGCTAGAAAGAGCACACAGCGTTATACCACCTTTTACTGATGACATGTTGTGAAATCCTATTTTTTAAATATTGTGATGTTTGTCCTATATAGTTTCTTGTTACAATCGAGGCATGAAGTTTTATATATATAAAATTTTTTGTGTACTCTGTTCTTATTTATATATTTTTTTAAATTATGTTATTGTACAAAAAAACTATCGTAACATTTATTTATGTAAAAATATTGTATATCAATGTATTTTATGTTGTTCTCATGTTTTATTCATAGCCCTGATGATAGTTTTAAAAAAACTGAAACCTTGGCTACAACTTTTTTGCAATATATATATATATATATATATTCAATGTTTTGCAGAAATGCGATGCAACGTAGCACATAATACGAATGTTTAAAAACACAGTCACTAAAAATAGACACAAAATAAAAAAAGGAAACACTCACACGAAAAATAAAACTGAGAGACTTTCGCGGTTGTAGCCGCTTCATCAGTCAAGGAGAGAATGAGGGGGGAAGGAGTGTGTTGGAAAAAGGAGTGTGTTGGAAAAAGGGGAAAAGGTGATGGGAAGAGGGGAGGGGTGTATTGGGGCGGGGCTAACTTAACAAGATACATTCAGACCAGGGAGTTTATTGGCTTGTAGACGCCAGATGCATGCCAATTCGAGGGTGTGGAGATTGAGGGGCGAGTCAGTGGGTGACAGGGAGGCAATGATAGAAACTTTGAAACATAGATTAAAGATGGAATCATGCGATAAACAATGTGTGGGGACCGGGAGAGATGCATTCGCCATGGTAGGAAATTAATGATTTCATAACTGCATAACCCTTTCAGATATTAAAATGGTGACTACTCACCATTTCCATATCTGAAAGGGATATAACAAATTAAAATTTTCAATTTTCCATTTCCACTCAACAAGAGATAAACAGTTTTAGCTTTAGCAGAAAATAAATGCAAGCACATTAATCAAATATCGAGAACGAAATGGATTGAATTAGGAAAATAAAATTTTAAATCGATCAGAGCCAATTTTTTACACCACTGCATGAAATAATATTATGCGATTGGAATTGATTAATATCTATGATTGCAATATGATTCTCCTTTCTACGCGCTAATCTAATGCAAATTCAGTCATTGCAGATTTCGGTCGATATTACATTACGCACAGCATTTCTGAGGGAACATCGTAGCGTAAGGGCGTAGCGGTGTATAGGATACAACAAATAATGAATTTAACGTACCAGGCGTATATTTATTTGTCTCATAAGTGCATAAGGTCTAGTTGAAGCAAGAAAAAACAATTGGCTAGGGGAGGGAAACAATTAAAATTTGTGAATCTCCTCGCCATTAAACGCATTATAAGACAATGTTGCTTAAAGTAACATGAAAATATATATATATTTTCAGCTCTATTCAAAAACAACTTTAAGTAAGTGTTCCCTCGTGTTATAAAAATTATTGGCGAATTATGTAGCCGCCACAATAATTATAAATAGGCAGAAAAATTTCGCATTTTTAAAATGATAAGTCTTGAAATTCGATTTCTCCAAGAACCAGCTCTGGGTTATAAAGGGCTAAACATTTTTCATTGTACTCGTTTTTTTGTTTGTTTGTTTGTTTGTTTGTTTGTTTGTTTGTTTGTTTGTTTGCTTGTTTGTTTGTTTGTTCTCCTGGGCAAAACCTTGCAACTCAAATTTCCACAGCTTCCTGACTAGCTAGAGAGCTGAAATGTTCAGGATAGCTGGATGGCAGTGCAATTTTAATACACTTTTACCATGATTGGAACGGTATCTCAAGCAATATTCAGAAATAAAAATCAAATATGGAGATTCGTTCCAAAAATGGCCTCCAAAATCCAATGGAGGTACTGCAATCACAACAGGTGTAATGAAGTCTTTTCAGAACGTTGACAAGTAAAAGTGCGTTTTATAATAAAGTTAATACTTGTTGGTAAATATATATCTTCCTTGTCTCTTTGCGAAAGTGAATTTAATCCCATATGCGCACCAAGGTTTCCGCTGTTGATATTTGAAATTTTCTCCTGAACTTCATTGTACCTTTCTCATCAAAGATATTTGAATTTTTCAATAATTTGAGGGGCCATGGGCCACTATTTTCTTCTTTTCAATGCAACACGTTTTTTATTATATATATATATATATATATATATATATATATATATATATATATTTTATCTTCTAATATTATTTATTCATCTTTGAAAGGCAAGGCAGACATGAAACTTTCCAATTTTTTCATTAGTACCACCATTATCTCCAATGCAGCACTTGGACATGCCACCTACTGAACCGGCAGAAGATTTCAACTAAAACTCGAAGGACGGTTCACGCGAGAACGGAAGATGAAGAATATCTCACAGACAAAGAGAAGCAACCGGTCATGATCTTCCCCGTTCAAGTGAGAAGCTTTGTGAATCCGTCACCAAAGATCCAATCACCCCAATGGCAATCTTTGCCCTGAAGTCTTCCATCATTTAATTGGATCGATTATCGCCAGAATGGACAAAATCAAAGAGCTATACCAATTGACGATTGACTCACCTTCGAGAGGGATTCGTGTGCCTCGATGAGTTCATCAGAAAGCTGTTACCGCTTCACTGCTCACGGCTTTTCTCATCAAGCTGTGGCTTTCAAGATTTCTCTCCGCTGACTCGGACTCCAATTTTCAGAAGTCTTTGAGGAGGGGAAGTGGTTTTTCAAACGCACCTACAGAGGGAAGAAATGATGGTTGTGAGTGGCTAACTCTTCAGAAGAAGAGAGAATGAATAAATCCTCTCGAGCAAAAAAACATAAGTATCATCAAATGGATATAACTTCTCCACATTATAATTTAAAAGCATTGAACCATTACTCTGATTAAAAGTATTGAAGTGAAAGAGGGACATGACAAATCCTTCGACCCATCACTAGCATTACATGATTTAATGTAAACAGGGTGTCCTATTTATCTTGACCACCCGAAATAACTTTTGGTCCAGATGCAAATTCAAAAATGTGTCAAGCAAATGTTCATTAGCCGTCAGGGGAACATTAATCAGCATGATTGCCTTCCTTGTAGCTTTGTTATTTACAAAGATATGAACAGCGTTATGTCTTTTTTAAATGGCACCCTGTATTTTTTATTCGGCAATTCATTTCCTCCCCTATAACTCCTCCTGTTCATATCTTTGGAAATAACAAAGCTACAAGGAATGCAATCATGCTGATTAATGTTCCCCTGACGGCTAATGAACATTTGCTTGACACATTTTTGAATTTTTATTGGACAAAAAGTTATTTCGGGTGGTCAAGATAAATGGGACACCCTGCATTAAAAACGTCATTTTGGTTGGTACCTACGGGAGCGCATTTTTTAGCTAAATGTAAAGATGCAATATGCAATGTATTCATTTATGATCAGAGCATTTAATACTTTGCAACTGCTTAGAAGAATTCGTACAATGGCCTTTACCTATATTAGCAGATTCAAGCGACTCTAATCCACTAATACCCTACAACATCACATTACCATTTTATAGCATTTATGTATCACATATGAATAAAGGATAAATGAATTGAACTTGAGAATCCTTTCATGGGTGAGAATCTGGCCGAAAAATAGCAAAAATAATAAATCATCATTTTCAAGGTCTTTTTACGATGAATTTGTAATGGAGCACGTATATTCACAATAGAATTCTGATTTACAGAGTCGAATTCTAAGAAAATATGTAAATTCTACGATGCACAAAATCTTTATGAAATTTCTACTTCCTGGCCTCAGTCTACAGCCAAGGAGTCCAAAATTGTAGTAAACTTAACAAACAAGCTAGCCATTTAATGAGATGCCGAATATTTCGCGACGATAAACAGCAGAAACGGTTTTTACCATAGTAGTGAGCCCATTTTCGAAGTACACGGTACCAATACTTCTGTAGTGCTTTTGAAGGAAAATAAAAAGCCAATTGAGTTGGGCACGTTCAGTAAAACTGGTGCAATTTAAGCAATAATACGGAAGGGATTAGCAGACATCTCAGAGAGAAATTGTACCGATTGTTTCTAAATAAGGCCAAGGCTATCTATAATGATGCAGTGGTAATACGCATTCCAAAGCTTCCCATTTCCCAACTGCATTTCGTTCCGAGAACCAAGTTGTTAAGCACCGCTTATTATAAACTCCCAATTGCTCGGTTCAGCCACTGGTAAGTCCGTGTTATACGAAGCGTCAAGCCGCAGCCGGGATATATATAAGGGTCCGGACAACTCCGATACATCAGTCAACTGGACAGAGAGGACCAGCTAGGAACAATCAAAAGCATCTCCCGGTTTATTGAAGAATACTTCTCCGTGAAAAAATGGCATTATCGTCACAGGTGAGTCAATTCTATTCGATACGTCCTATCACAGATGGAAAGAGAAAACTAACAAAATGCAATTATTTCTTCTCATTTACTGAACCTGTCAGTCCACATCTCATTGCAACAGAAACAGCATTACAATTATAAAGCGTAGATAAAAATTAAGGCGCCCCCAGTTATGAATTCGACTGCATATAATCCGTATAAATATAACTTAACGAAAACCATCTAAAATGCAGGAAAAATATATATTTGTCTATGATTATCATAGTTCCCACTAATACCCAGTCTTCAGGCTTAAATAATCGCACAATAATTACATTATTGCACACTTAAGTTAAGGTAATAGGGTTAATTCGAAGAAAAATGATGCTTCGGTGTTTTACGACTTGGATTTTCACCTATATTGTTGTTATTTCCTCAAAAGGTCACCTCACTCCTGATCGCTTCGATGGCAATCTGCGCTTGCCTGGCATATCCCGGATACTCACAAGAAGACTATGAGGAGCACACGGACCATAGCCACGCAGTTGATTATCACGTAAGTAATGAAAAATATCCATTTCGGTCCACAATGATTCATATTTTACGACTGGCAGAGATAAATTAAGGAAATTTCAACTTGTTCAGCTAACAACATCGCAGAAATCCATGCGACATGAGGTCTTAAATTATTTCAGGGATTCAATAGTCCCATTCATTTAGGTCTCCTATCTATTCTCCTTATCTCTCACTCTCCTAATTATTCACTATGGATACCGAAGCTAGTAAAATGAGGATTTGAAAGCAGCCACACTCAGTATTACGAGCAGGGTTGGAATTTAAAAGGGTTATAGTTTCCAATTCATCCACGTCTACTTAGCACGCCTCAAACTGATTCATTAGGCGTATGGAGGGATATATTAGGACACCAGCAATTAACATATAATAGAATACTAAAAACTGCGGTGTGCTTTGAGAGAGAATTGAGTTCGTCCACTCGCATTAATTCACGTCCCTCATTGCTCGAGAGATAAAACAATTCCTATCCGTTCGACACCTTTAAGCCTGGATCACACCATCATATTTTCCCTTCCTCAAAGTGATCGCTCAAACGATAGTTTTTCAGGGAGCAAAACGGAGATCGCACGACCCATCATAATTTTCTGAATCACACGATCATTACCAAAGTCCCTTTTCCTATCCCTTATCCCGTCAGTATCCGTGATTACAATAGGGTGGTTTCCTATTATTTTTTTATTGCCTAAATCGAAAGATTATAACTCCTGGAGTAAGCATTTCACGCTTTTAGATTTTACAATGACGATATCTATTTTTAGCGATTAAATGAAAAGTGAAAATTTTCAAGCGCGCGAAAACGCGACGGCTAAGTATGAATGCTGGGAAGAGCCCGTGTGACGTCAGTCTGGTTCCCACTGTCCCCGTGTGAGGTGACCTTGGGGCGAGGCATGAGCGCTGATACAACGCAGGCTGCTACCAGGTAGCAGACTACCCTGCTAGCAGGTAGCGCTTAGCTTAAATAAGGATTATTAATACCTTATCAACCGAAGAAAACTTTCCGATTTTAGGCAGTTTTAATAGGTGATTATTAAGAGACGTTTCCCTGAGCTCTGTGCCTCATGCATGCATTGGTAATCTCAGACGATGTAAAACTCCTATCTACTCGTTTAAAAACTAGGTCCCTGTGACGTCACGTGGAGTGGCATCGCATGGGCGCCAATCTGGACTTTTCAAATGCGGTTAAAATTGACCATTGCCATTCGTCTGAACTGGGATTTCTAAAACCAAATAATTTGTATATTATGAATACACTAATGGTGGGTAAGGAATCGCAATTAATGTCTTTTGTTTTCTTTGATGAAGGAAACTACCCTATTTAAGTCCAGCACGTACTCGCTGAGTCTTGGGTGAATTCATACTCAATTCGTGAAAAAAAATACATCGCTCTCTAATTGCTCCCATAAGTTTTTGACGAGCCGCGCCGCTTTCTTTTGTAAACATCCTACCTATCTAGGCCACTCGAACGATTTCTTCGTCAAAAAATATCTCAGAGTGTTCACTCAAATACTAATTTGAACTTTCCGCGCCTTTCCAGATTTTCTAGGCTATTTCCAAATTTTCCTGGGTAATTGTCAACATTTACTGAATGGGATTCGTATGTTTATTAAAGATACCACGCTATCGAGTGTAGTAAAATAATAGCTTTATAGCATATTAAGTAAACTCAGAAGAAAATATGATTTCTAACTGTTATGTAGCACCACATAGATAGCATATTGGAAATGGGAAGTTAAACAATTTAATTTATACTGTGGAAAAGGATAAAAATAGCCATTTGAATTGAACAACAAATACCTTTGGCGTTTTAAAACCGTTTCGTAATTTTCCTAACGATCAGCGAGGTTAGAAGGAAACAGGTGAAAAGCTGGTCTCACCCTGCTAAATAGGAGTGAACGATAACTAATTAAATGTAAAGTTCAAGAAGAATAAATGGACATTTTGAAAGAAAAATGAAAAAAAGGAGTGGAATGGCCTGCCTGAATATATATTTTAAGATCTTCTCCGCAAATTGCTGAACTTTTTGAGAGTAAGCGTTCACCCATTCTTGATTGATGTCAATGTGGTTGATTAGGGGAGTGAAAATTGAATTACTTGGCTCAAAGATCACGTTTTATTTGTATGGTATTCGAATTAATGCCTTTTTCTCTAATTACACTAATATGAGAGAGTGTATTTTTTGTGTAAATGGTGAATTCTCTGTCCCTTTACTTATTCCTTGTATTGGTAAAATTTTCATTCATTTATTTTAAATCTCCTGCAACCATCAGACAAATAGCCTACTGGTGGAAATATTTAGAGATTAATAACTAAGTCAATAACTTTCTATGCACAATGAAATCCACTGGATTACCCCGACTTCCCAAATTCTTCAAAAGAGTAACCAAAGAGTAGTTATGAATAGTAGTGAGCGCGAGAGTCACCATACCTGTACACCATTTACAGGAATTCCAAGTTTACATTTGTACGGAAGGAATAAAAAGATCATTCGTATATTAATAGCATGTAATTAAAGAAGAAATAAATATTGGGTACTTTCTGATTATGAACTATCTTTGGGAATACTTTTCGTTTTACAAAAATATGTAGTTGAATAATTTTATTTTGAAATTAGTCACAGACATAATTTGATTTGACATAATTTTATAACTTCCGGGAGTACATTCCAATACCTTGATATTGTAACTATTTAGGGCTTATGATACACTTATTTGGCTTACGACTGATTTACTCTGTCTCGAATTACAGGCACATCCAAAGTATCAATACAACTATGACGTGAACGACCCACACACGGGAGATAGAAAGAGCCAATGGGAAGAGAGGGACGGAGACGTCGTCAAGGGAACGTACAGCGTGCACGAGGCCGACGGAACAGTTCGCATCGTTGAGTACCAGGCGGACAAACACAATGGATTCAACGCGGTTGTGCACAGATCAGGGGTGGCAACCCACGAACAGCACTCGGGGTACCACCATTAAATAACTAATACCCACCAGCTAAACGACCTAGTGTTAGTCACCCGTTTACCATCGAGTTGTATGGCAACGTTGATATATTTGTTGATTTATTTTATCTAGCAATTTTATACAAGCATGTATGATTGAAAATAAAACTACCCTAAAAATAAATTTCACTGTCTTCAAATCATTTTCATTGATAAGGATGTCCACTTTTATACATTTACGGAGGTAAGACTTGGCCAAATAAGGTTCACGTACAAGTATATTATTAGCTAGTGCAAGTAACACCGTCACAGCATCAATCACTCTTTCAGCATTGATTTTAAGTATAAAGTTGGTATGTTTTAGTTATTCGCTATTGCAATTTTAAATAAATTTAGAGTGAAAAATAAATTTGCTTTCTCTGTTGCCATTTTCCCAATTATTTCATGCGTATTCATGCGTTTCTCAGGTAAACAATTTTTTTTTCTTTTCCTTTTCACACAAACAACAGTGCAAACACATGCGCCAATTAACTTTAATATTTTGAAAACTGGCCGTTTGAGGTGAGTCTTTGACTCACCGGTAAAGCTTTTGAAACGCACCTTCGTCGGCGCGGGCATTTGTCGTGAGTAAAATTTGCTTGAAAAAAAAGAACGCCCATTATCGTTACATCATTTGCATGGAGTGAAAAACGATTAATATGTACGATCAAAATGGTCACAGGGATATTTATACATTTTGAATTGAATGCAAAAATCATGAATCATGCAAAAATGTAATTCTTAGGCTATTTTAGAATTGGAATTAAAATGACACCGAATATCGTTCAATTGTTTTTATGAAGGATTTACACCATTGATTGCATATAGAGATGAGGTAAAGATTGAGGTAGGCTGATTTGGAAATAGTTTTCGAGAATTGATGACAGCTCAGCATATTTACGAGGTTTGGCTAGGAAGTAATGCACCACAATTTTTTTCTCAGCCGACAACGATGGTGCGGATTCGATACGTTACGTATGCATCATCTTAAGTTTCATAAATGCACACGCCAACTTTCTGGCTGTTCCGACTGATAGCGTAGCTTTAGAACCGTTTCAAAATGGCGTCTGTAAGTTGTATACGTAACAAGCAGCGTGTCGTCATTGAATTTCTCACTACAGAGAAAGAAACTGTGGGAAATATTCACAAACGTTTGTTCAAAGCCTATGGATCATCTGCTGTGAAGAGGAGTACAGTTAGTCCCTGGGCTTAGAGGACAAGAACATCAGAAGGCGGTTCGGTGTAGCTCGAAGATTTGCAACTGTTGGGGAGATCATACACGACAGTCACACCTGAAATGATCCGGGGAGATGATGTTGCCATTTGCGAATAAAGGCGCATTACGACTCGGCAGTTGGCACTAAATCTGTTCATCAGCAGAGGAATTTAATGCTTCCAGCGACCTCGGCACCATACAAGTCCAGGAGATGTTTTGCTTCAACGCGATAACGCTCGGTCCCACACAAGTTTGAGGACTGCTGAACACATGGAAAAACAGGGTTGGACAGAGCTATGCCATCCTCTCTACAGCCCTGACCTGACTCCCTCATACTTCCACTTGCTTGGAACATTAAAGCCGTGTCCCAATTGGCCATTTGGCTATGCCAATTCCAGAATTTAGATATGACGCCATCTTGGAGGATGTCCCAACTCGTTAGCCAGCATAAGGGAGGGAATTTAGGTAGCTAACGCGGCCGCCAGATTTAGGCATCGACGAGTGCATCCTTCGCCCCACTTTTCCCATGATTCAAAGCGTCTTGAGGAGAAAGGGCATCATGGCTGTCAACAAGGGATGGTACTTGTTTGCAAGTAGTGTTGATATTTTGAGATTTGTTCGAATAATTATTAATTTTTATTTTGTTTATAATAATGAAATTGCGTTAATGGAAGTGTAAGAATTACGGAGAAATTAGTTAAAGAAAAGGCGGCGTTAATTTTAATGCTAATTAATGTTTATATGCTTCTTATGTAGGTATGTATATGTTATTTTATAACTTTTTATACCGATCACATGTTATCTTTTGCTGCCGTTTACTTTTTTAACGTGTTAAATAATGCTTATTGATGTTTATATACTTCTAACATATACTTAATTATGTAACACTATGTCCAAATTCTTATTTATGTAACACTTTTTTGTACATTAGGTTAACACCCGTAAGAATAAACAATTATTATTATATGTTATTGGACAAAGTCCCGAAATTGGAATCGTAATAAGTAACAAAAATTAAAATCTATAGTGATTATAAGATGATACCGAAACCTGATTTATGTACGTAAACCATACTTAAAATAAATTTTGAAAATAATTCCCAAGTCAGACGGTAACCGTTTGAATAGACTAAATAGATCTGTTCTTAATAATACAAAACTAGAAATTAAATTGCTAAAATATAAGGAATTCGAAAAAGTGCTTGGTTGAGAGACGATTTAAATACTACAAACCAATTAAAAGGAATATACGCTAACATTTCGCCACAAACTTAGCTAAAACCTCATTAACAAATCCATACGGAACTAAAAATACGAATTTGAAAGTATACCCCTACTTTACTATTACGAAAAGGTTGTCTAAGATACTAAAATTATGATTAAATACTCTTCTCCGACATCTAATTCTCAAAATCACTTGTGACATCACATTTTAACAATTTAGGGTGGGTTTTGTTCATCATTTGTTCAAATCATTCCGATTATCTCTTGTTTTGCATTGGCCTAGTGCCCAGTAGATGGCAGCACCTGCGTAAGGATGTCCCAATTCATGCTTCCTTGTGGTTGGCTGCCCAGAATCTGGCTGGCTAAATACATGATGGCTAATGGCTAACGAGTTGGGACACGGCTTAACCCTTTCACTGCTGTTCAATCTCTGAAAACCTTCTCCTCACGTGCGGAAAAATGTTAAAATGCGTTTCGTGGTGCCATGGAGCAGGTACTTCCAGGATGGGCGTGGTACACCCTCATAGGGACGCTAATCGGGGACCCTTTCCTCGACGAGCTCACCCTTGCTGGCCCGTATCTTGGACCCTCCGAGCGGGGGACCTCCTTCCCGAAAAGTGACCGCTCTGACTGCAAGTTGAAAATCAACCAATCAATCCGATCATCAAAAAATGATTGTTTTCGTCGCACTTCTGCCTATCAAGCAATCAAGTACGTCTTTGAACCGTGTTTCTGCGATGAAAAATAACGATTTTATTTACTTTGCTAAAAAAGTGGCTGTGGACCACCGGAAATTGGCCATTTTAGCTATAACCAAATTGTTATTTCTCATCGCAGAAACACGGTTCAAAGACGTACTTGATCGCCTGATTGGAGTACGATGCAAAAAATCATTTTTTGATGATCGCATTGATTGATAGACTTTCAAAAAGCAGTCAGAGCGGTCACTTTTGGGGAAGGAGGCCCCCCACTCGGAGGGTCGAAGAGAGGGTACAGCGAGGTTTAGCTTGTCGAGTCAAAGGTCCCGAATTACATCTACATCTACATAATACCCTGCGAGCCACCTCTAGGGTGTTTGGCAGGGGGGTGATCAATCACCAGCATGCAGCATGCATTTGGACTCCCACATGCACACCACACCGTCCAAAAAACGTCTCGTATACTAACAAACTATACTATATATGCTGTTAGAAATAATATTGAATTAAGAAACATGCATTAATTTTTACATATGTTAGTAGGCTACACTACAAGTCATGCAATCTATTACGAGTTCTATTGCTGCCGTTATAATCTCTTATTGATCGTGGAAAAATTAGGGATCCTTCGAAGTGCTTCGACGAAATCTCACGGCAGGGAGGATGAAAAAGTACGTTCACAGCAGCCTGCCGTGCGAACGTACCAGGTTCACAGCAGTGAGAGGGTTAAAGGATGCCATTCGTGGAAGAAATTTTGATGACGGCGAGGAGGTGAATTTCACTGAGTGAAGAAATGGCTCCGTGGCCAGGAGAAGGATTGGTACCAACAGGGTATGCACGCCCTAGCTTCACTCTGGATGACGGCCACAGGAATGGACGGATGTTACGTGGAAAAAATAGGGTGTGTAGCTGAAACATCATTCTTTCCTGTGCATAATTCTCATTATGTGCAATAAATAAATGTCGAAAAAAAATATGGTGCATTATTTCTGGGCAATCCGCAACCTCGTAATAACTGATCCTTCAAAATTCCGATCGCTTTCAATGCAATGTTACTATTATCCTCCTTAAAAGCCATCGTGACTAATAGGACTCAATATTTTCCAAGTTTAGGATGACTATTAGACTAGCCTTGTGGATATGAATGCAATATAGGTTTCAGCAACATCATTACAGGTGTTTTTCGCGATTTAATGAGCCAATATGCTTTCCTTTCCTCCAACCCCATAATGCTAAGGTGCACGGCTTGGTCGCAAAGACATTACACATGGAAAAATTTTATAATTTGAACTAATGCATGCATCTCCAGAGAAAGCAAATATAGGATAATCGTCGAACAAATCAAAAAATCGATAGAATGCTAGATTATCAATAACAATCTAGCATTTTATTCTAAGTTAATATTTAATCTAAGTTTTATTACTTCCCAAAACAGAAAAGCAATCTTCAGAAATAATTTACAGGCTCTATATCCATTAAATTTTTACCTCACTATTTACATCGTTACTTCCCCAGTGGAGTAGGTACTAGTAAGAAGTTGGCCCTTGGTCAGGAAGAGATCACAACGGAAGTCAATTGAAATAGAGGCTAAGATTTCTTCCGTCATTAATCTTCCCATCATAACTCACATTCCAAGGCACATCTCCATTCGGAGACCCACTCTTTCTCGAGTCCCTTCCAGCCAGATAGTGGCGCACCCTTCCTTTCGACCGGAGAACTATTCCTCATCTTCTGACCCCCTTATCTCATTACATTCATCATCTTTCCTAAATCCTCCCGGAGTCACAAAAAAATATTAAAAAACTCGCCCAGAACCATTCCTTCCGCTGAGAGTTATGTGAAGGGGAAAGAAAAAATTCCCGTGAGAGAAAAAAATCGGATAGTTTTGAAGGAAGACCAAGAAGGTGGAAGAAGAAAAAATTGGGAGGATGTGATGGAAAAGGAGGAATGTGCACACGCTGAATAGGTTCCCGAAGCTGCACAGCGAACCGCAGGCCATTTTTGTCCTACCGGAATTGAATTTTTTTATATCTCGTTAAAGTTAGATCCTACTGCGTTCTTATAATGAGTGGTGGGCTACCGAATAATAACAACTTTCTGAAAATATCTTAGAAGGTAGCAATTTTTGTCATAAGATGTCTGCGATGTAGACTAACGGTGGTTGAAGTTAGGCTTGAGTACTTTCTGTAAATATTAGTTGCCGGCGGCATGCGGGCGAAATTTTTGCTGCGTTAGGCGACCACGTCGTACTCCTCTACAATACGAATCCATTCTAGGAATCCATTTTTTTTTTCAATTCCATTGTCCGAGTGATTCTTAACTCAAATATTATTCTTCGAAAAACATCTTGTATGTAACTTACGTAGTCGGATGAGGTCAAATTATTTGCATAGCAATTTCCTGAGGGAATATTTACTCATTCCAAAAATAAAGGAAGTGGAAACAGAACACCATAAAAAAATAAGAAAGGATAGTAAAGTTTGCGAAATTCCAGAATAGACTGTGCCGATATCTACAACCTACATACCTTGTGAACCAATAACAATACTTACCATGCTTCGTGTCAAAAGATATATTATTATTTTTTCAGTTATTTTTTATGAAGCCTTGAACCTAAAACATTCTCAGGTTAAGAGAAGTGGAAAAAATGGGACAGAAAACATAAATAAACGCACAAAATGTTAGTGTTGGAATTGATAGATATCCAAAACCCTTGGAAATGTGTTAAACTGGCCAGAAGTCGAAGTATGGACATTCGTATCTCAAGTCTAATAATATAATGCTATGGTCTATCGGATAATATTTCATCTCATTCAGATGACCTATTACTTTGCAGAATTTGAAGGACGATAACTCATTACTTCCAGATTTACAATATGAAACCTCACTATGTCATCAATTTTAAATAACTCTTAGGAACAGACGAAAAGATTTATTAATTATCATCTAAGTTTCATCACATCCATGAAGCGACCCATTCCTGAAGTTTGTCCATGTGATGAAGATTGGTGAAAACCTTGAAAAAGTTCCCGCGTTTATTTTTATCATTCTTTCGGTACTGTATCATTACTGCATAGCATTTTTTTACTTTATATTATTAGTATTCTACCGATTAAGGTAGGTTTTCATGGAGTATTCAAGAAGTGAGCTGGGAGCCTCCCTTTCCTTCCAGCACTACCTTCTTTAATTCACTGTAAGGCCTACTCTCTTTCAATCTATCTAAAAATCCTATTCCCTAACATTCGTTTCCCTAACATTCTACCCTCTAACACCATTTTCAACATCCCCTCACCGCTAAGCACTAACTCCATCCATACCTTCTGTCTCCTCCGTATCTCATCTAAATTTTTTTACTTATAGCGAATTAATACTTCGTGATATCAATGTGCAGGAGGTCATTTACCTGCCAGAGCTCGCTAGCTCCAGGTACGTACTTAATGATTGCGGCTACTCCAACATGGCTGGCGCGTTAAAGTTCCTCGTTGAATCACCTCAGTCGCACTTAATTTGAATTCGTTATGCCGGCCATCAAGAAACCTGTTTACGGAACGTCTATTCCGCCTGCTGTAAGCCATTATTATAGTTTGAATGGCCCGCGTAAAGGGCCCATGTCGTTGCCCGCCGCAGCTGCCTGTAGCTGGGGTTCTAAAAAAATCGACCGTTTTTGAGTCGGCCGTCCCTCAACGTAATTGGGTGTCTCTCGCTCGTCTAAGTAAGCGTCGGAACATGAAGCTGCCCACCCGGTGTAGGCGAAAGGACCCCGCGCCCCCAGGCACTCGGTAATTAGTCCACTTTGCTCGCCTCGGGTCTAAAATAATCGTGCAACGCGAGTGCTTTGCAGCTTCGAAAGCGGTTATGTAAGCGCTTTAAGCGTTACCCTTGGTTCGTTTGATGACGGAAGCGAGAAGGATTGCGTTCGACCGTTGCTTCCTGGGTGCTCGACCGAACGAAGAGTACCTACCTGGAACCTCCGCTGCGTTTTAGTGGCGCCTCCATCGTTGTCGTGAGCTGGTCATGGGCGGAACCTCTCCACTCTCACGCCTTGTGCTTCTATTTACCTAAGAGTTTTCTATCCCACTTTACATGATAATGCACTGTGATCGTGGCTGTATCAATAAATACCAAATCAATTACTTCACATAAATCTGTTTCTACAAGCAATGACACTTCTTCACAGGGGTGCCGCCATGTAAAAAATATTGGCGGGGCCATATTGCGGGTCTTGCCCTGGGAAATTTTATAAATAGTGAGTGAAAAGTTTTTTTTTAGCGTTTTAGAAGAGTCATAGGATCAACTTTAGAAACCTGTAAACTCGCCTCTTGCTAACTCGACACTCCGGGGAAAATCGACAAGCCAGACACATCTTTTCCTCCCCCCATAACGAATTTACGAGGGGGCACAGGCCCCCTCAAGCCTCATGGAGCCGGCGCCACCGCTTTTTCATTTATGTTAACAATGAAAGCAACTGACGCAGGCGAGATACAGCGGACCTACATACAGATATAATGATGAAAGAGAGATGGCGATTTTCCACAAATTTATTTGACAATTTAAGACAAGTAATTTTAAACTATACAATAAGGGGTGACAACTATACAATAAGGGGTACCTATATATTCAATAATTATTTAAGTATGTCCTAATGTAATATAAATTTGAATGTAAATGGAATAAATTTATATATTATTATTATTAGTAGTAGTAGTAGTAGTAGTATCGACCGTCAAGCCATTCATTAGTACCTGAGAAAGACCTGACGATCGAAATTCGTCTTACCATTGGCGTACCCAGCGAGGGGCAGGAGGGGGCAGCTGCCTCCCCCTAGAAGTAAAAATAGCAAATGCCTTTTAGGATAATAGGTAATATTTTGTCAAGCAAATAATTTTATAAACTAATAAAGAACTGTAACAGTTTCCTTATAATGTTGATTTCATTCACCTTTTCCATTCTTAAATCTTACCTACAACTTGAACAACCATGGCTTGCTTTTCATCCTGGGTACGCCCTTGCGTCTTACATTATCAAATAAATTTGTGTAAAAATTGCCATTTCTCTTTTTTCATTAAATGTAAACAATGGATGCGTTACTGGGGAAAAACATTGTTCCCATCATACAAACTTTTTCGTAAGAGTGATGTTTACAAAATTACAAATTTTTACAAATTATTAATTCAAGCATTGAAGATTTTCACTCTAATATTTGTTTCTAATAATTCCCCTTTATGGAGTATCGTAGGCCGATCTTATCGCATGCGTTAAAATAATACTGAACTACAAACTATGAAATGACGATCACCATGAGCCACGCTGAGGCCTGATCAACACTTTCCAGCGCGCCCAATTGAAATGTATTTGAAAAGAGAAAATGCACATAATTAGAAAGTTAGAAGAGTGCTTCTAGAAATGCATCAATGACCGTTAAAGATCGCGGCAATCGATCACTTTAATGGCAAAATAACAACACTTATATAAGTAGAAGACACAATGTCACAGTGGAAAACTCTTCTAATCTATTTAAATGAAGGAGGAAGATCTTAATTCCTTACCAACTCCTGGATGTACATTTTCTCGTCTTCACTTGGGGTTAGAGTATCGCCACTCCATTTTATTACGTTCAGAATAGTTTAGTGCCTCGGGTTAGTAGTACGGGTCCAGCGTATCATCTATAGCAATAATTTTACGATCTTACTGCGATATACAACGCAATACATTTTTATGGTGCTGTCAAAAACGGAAAATCACAAATATGTAGATCTTGTTGGTCAACTGCAATTTTCTAGGCTAGCTGTTCGGGGAAAGAACATATTTCACGCATCCTAGGTCAAAGATATTTGTCGCTTCGTAGAATAACCTCACGGAACAACTTAATGTATAAGTTTACTGGGTAATTACTATGTAGAATTAGCTTCTAGTATGAAATTATTTGTTCAGTGAAGTTTATTAAAAAATTACTGCCGACAAACTTTGCATATATTACCCACAGTATTTACACGGACTCTTGTTCCTATTCATCTCGTTTCACGGCAGACATGCCAGTCATAAAATGTCGAAATTGTCCGAGAGCAAGTGCGTCGCCGAGGCTCCCTGATGATAGAAGTAGAGGAATGAGCTTCATTTTTGCCAATAGAAGATGAATTTCAGTGATAACAGTTGAGATATAGAGTAAAGACTTCTAAACAACGTAATGAATTTTGAAACAAGGAAGGAATGATTGCTCTTATTTTCATATAACTTGTTATCTAATCAGACTCAGAACTGAAAGAATTCGTTTTACATTTAGAAGGAAACATTTAGAACATCACGTACGACGTGATGACTTCCTCAAGTTTGGTTATTGAGTTTTCCCAATATTTTTATGCTATTTTTTATATAAAAGCTTGTAATTTAATACTATATTTCTTAAATTTGGGTAAAAAATAGGAATTGAATAATGTGAGCCGATATATTGTGTTTTGGCCTCATAACAATACTTCAACTCATCCGATCAGTTTATACATTCACTTATATTATTCTTATTTTTCTTTATTCCCATCCAATATCTTACTGAATAAAGGCGATTGATTTTTACTGGGAATAACGCACCTTTTGGTGACACTCCAGCTGTTGAGTAGCCCTTGTGACCTAATTCTTTAAAAATACTCGCCCCCGGGTTAACTGCAAGGAAGCATTGAAATTAGGGTGCAGAAACTTAAATTCAGCCACTCTAGGGTACATTCAAACCCTTGGAATACTTCAGAAAGGTTCTCCTACTCGGCACATCCATTCGTTTTCCCAAAGCCGCACCTTCCCCTTCCAAATATACCTCTTATTTCCAACGGCTTTCAAGACCTTATTTGCGTAATGCGAACTCCTTAGATAAGCCATTCTTGTTTCGCATTCGAAGAGGCCATTGAATGCGTAGCATTAGACTCCCCCTGCGATGATTATACATTATTCATGCAATATTCGTCTCCCGAGAATTTTTTTGTATTGTCGGGAATAAGACGGCGCCACCTCTGCTTTTTTATCATCTTCGAGGAAACTTAAATGAAGAGGTGCGCAAAATGCTCTTCTTCAAAATTATGCGCGTTTATTGAAATATGATAATGCACGGCCAGATGCAAATCTACTACGGATTCGAAACCGGAAATGACACTTCTTCGCCTTCATTTCGAGTGATTGTGTGAGAGCTGGAATCATCAAACTCGCTTATATACCTTCCGGAAAAAGGAACGAGAGAGAAGGAGTGGATAAAATGTGGAGTGGATTTGCAAGTGAAATTTAATTTTCCGAGACTCATTGTGTTTTTTTATTACTACGATGTAATTTATGGCGTTTGAATTTTTTTTTTTGATAAACTTTGAACTTTGAAGCCTTTTTCCTTTGATGCATATAAATGGGCAAATACCTTTTCGCTCGATCATTGCCTCAAAGAGTGGTGCTCGTGAATGCAAAGCTATGGTGTAACACCCCGGCATGATATGACTGAAAGGTTAAGTGAAATTAGTATTTCCTGCATCGGCGGAAGGGATGTCGTAGAAAAGGCCGTCAAGAGAGAAAAATGATATAATGTTCGGGAGAGCGGCTGCCGGGAAGGAGCAATTGGATATTTTTATTTTCTCGCCGGGAAATAACCCGTACAATTTTCTCTTTGAAGTCGATGGAAATTAGTTCCCATTGCGAAGGCAGTGAGCCGTAATCCTTCGAAAGCAGTTGGTCGCCTGTTAGCCGCCTCGGCTCACAATGGGTCGAACTCGGAGACCCATTTTTCTGCACATAGCGACGCACGGAAGTATTGGATAAATACGTTCTGAAGGTGCAACAAAAAAGGGCTGCGCAAAGCACATTGAAGCGGCATACCCGATTGTCATTTATTTATTTATTTCCTCGCTCTCTTGCGAATGCATGATAAATATGCCGCTACTGTTGGCTATGATCTCACAAGTATGTTTGAAGTTGAAATAAAATTTCTCGTGAACAAATAAATAGCTATACAGTCTCAAAGAAAGTTAATTATTGTAAAAACTTTTTTATTAGGTACGCATATCGATGACTAATTTCTAACAACACGCATCACAAAAATAGCAACTTTTCAGTAGAGTAAAAAAATCGATTAATTTCTTTTACTTGCACACTGAAATTAAAAACCAAAAGTTCATAAAACTGAAAAAGAAGCATTCATTTGCAAATGAAGAATTGTTCTTTTCTTGCATTTTATTTTTTAATGTTATTACACTTTGTTTTAGATATATGGCTCAAACCAGCCGACGTTAGATACGTGTTGTTAGAACTTCGCCATGATATGCCTGATACATAACTATCATGCGACCTAGGAATCGAAGAATATTCTCATTATGTGCCACACTGGACATAAGAAAATGGAATAACTCTGCAGACTTGTTTATAGTTACACAATCTAATTTTTTAAGTAGGGATGAGTCGATTCCAATTGTCTATTCTCGATTCCACCAAAATTTGGCCACGGAATCGAAATCGAAATTCAATGCATAACATCGATTCCATCGATTACTGGAAGATAAATCTTTTGAACACAGACTATACGCTTGGGGCATAAAGGCTGCCACATGCCCGAGACATTTCGCACAGTAGATTATTAAGCTAACAATTTATGCCTGAATTAGTCAAAATATTTATTATTTTACCAAAGCTGAGGATATATCACTACCATACTAATTCGCCATTTTTTATCAATATATTTTTTGGGCCCACCTAATTGTCTTCGTTATTTTATTCCATACAATTATTGATAGCGATTCTTTTGACGAATCAATATTCTACCTATTATTATGAGTAAGAACCGATGGTATCAGAAACAAAATTGGAATCGGAACCGAAAAAAGTGGAATCGATTCATCCCAATTTTATAGCAACTGATTGATCAACCAGTGAGAATCTTCTTCGAAACCTTCTTAGGTCGCATATTAGCTGTGAAAGGAACATACGCGGCATAAAAAAAGTTATTTTCCTTCCCTTAAAAAGTTAAAGAAATTTCCCTTCAATATTTTCAGAGTAATAAAAATGCAAGTTTATATATCAATCCACTGTTTTCGTTCGTCATCGAAAAAAAAACAAATTCCTCTTATAAGCAGAAGGAGCATTGAAAACATTTATATGTAAGGAAAGTGATTGTAACTATCGAAAGTTCTCTATTACAGATTCCACAATTGATTTGCGGTCTTGGCTGTGATTGGTAAAATATCAGTCAACAGTTGCAATAATAAGAAGAAGAGTAAGTACCTACTTCACAATTTGTGTAAGTAATTGGTGAATAATTTTTTTTAATAATACGAGGTGGGACCCAAAAATAACCGGACACAAGTTTTTTTTTATTCAAAAATTAATTTTTTGAGCTAAAAACGTTTTTCAATTTCAAATTACTCTTCATTTACACTGATATATTGTTTAAAACGTTTGTCCACCGACCGAAACACCTTTGTTACTTGTTGTTTCCGATGCCTTGCAGGACCGCCTTCGATTCCACTTTCACCTCCGTAATATTATGAAAGCATTTCCCTTTCATCACCAATTAAGACCTGGGGTAACAAATAGAAATCACAAGGTGCGAGATCTGTTGAGTCGGATGGGTGAAAAAGCAGTTTCATGCAATTGTTTACCAAAAACTCAAGTCGCGGCAAGCAGAAACACGTGCCGCATTTTGATCAGGATTCAACAAGGGGGGAATGAATTTAGCCGTGATTCGTCTCAAATGCTAATCTTCAGCTAAAATTCCCTGAAATGAACTCCACTAAGACCAGATTCTTCAGTGATTTCATTAAAAGTACGCCCCTTATCCTCGTACACAAGGGAACGAGTTTTTTTTACACATTTTCATCATTTCTGGACCTCGAAGGCCGGCCCGGGCGTTCAATGTCCTCGATCGACATGTTGCCGCGTTTAAACTGTGAATATCACTCGTGCACTTGAGTTTTTTTTAAGGCGTGTTCTTTACAAGCCGTAGGAAACATTAACAGTGTCCAACTCAATTTTAGCGAGTAGTGAAAAACATTTCAACGCTGCAAGCTGCTCTCGAATATCAGCCATTTCAAAAATCGAAGAGGTAAAAAAATCTCTTAAAATGTACAGTGGGTGCAAAAATTATTCGGACAGTACTTGTTTCTAGCCACTATTACTACGAATTCAGGTGTCCGAATACTTTTTGTGCGACACATTTGATGTTTTTTTTCTTTAAGTTTCGAAAGTTTATTATTTGTTGCTGTTGCTTCAGTGCATGCATAAATAAAGATCGTCTATAGTAGGTACACATTGAGAACCTTTTCAAGCCGAAGGCATAAGCGCAACACAAAGAAAATAAAAATTTTCGCTGGAAACAAGATCTGTCCGAATACTTTTTGCACCCACTGCATACCGTCACAGTGACTCGCTACAACCGTCTAACTCCACGCCGTTTCGCAAACTGACTCAAAAATGATGAAGCAACACCCATTTAGTGGAAGAAGCCCAAAATAGGGTGGTTTTCTATTATTTTTTTATTGCCTGAATCGAAAGATTATTACTCCTGGAGTACGCATTTCACGCTCTTCGATTTTTGAATGACGATATCTATTTTTCGCGATTAAACGAAAAGTGAAAATTTTCAAGCGCGCGAAAACGCGACGGCGAAGTAGGAATGATGGGAAAAGTCCGTGTGACGTATTTCTGGCTCCAGCTGCCGACGTGTGAGGTGACCTTGGGGCGAGGCTTGAGCGCTGATACGACGCAGGATGCTAGCAGGTAGCTGAGTACCCTGCTAGCAGGTAGCGCTTGGCTTATATAAGAGTTATTATTCCCCTATCAAACGAAGGAAACTTTCCGAACTTAAGTAATTTTAATGTGTGATTATTAAGATATATTTCCCTGAGCTCTGTGCCTCATGCATGCATTAGGAATCTCAGACAATGTAAAACTCCTATCCACTCGTATAGAAACTAGGCCCCTGTGACGTCACGTGGAGTGGAATCGCATGGGCGCCAATCTGGCCTTTTTCAAATGTGGTTAAAATTGACCGTTGCCATTCGTCTAAACTGGGATTTCTAAAACCAAATAATTTGTATATTATGAATACACTAATGGTGGGTAACGAATCGCAATCAATGCCTTTCGTTTTCTTTGATGAATGAAACTACCCTATTAGGGATGTGCAAGTAGTACTTTTTGATCTCGAGTCGACTATTGAGTCGAGCTTAAAACTACTCGTGAGTATCGAGTCAAGTATGATAATTTCTGGACCAGTCAATACAACAATGTATGCTCCAACATATTATTTTTCCAATTCCCTTGTGACTTTTCTATTCTAAAAGCTTAGCATGATGTAACAAGGAAACAAAAATGAGGAATTTTGATGGTAATTGTGTCAGAAGGAGATTGATTAAATATAAAACGTCTTTCCATGAGCAAAATAGAACCCCCAATTAATATATTGAAAATATAGTTTATAACTGATAACTTCAGGCTTTACTTTGTGAAACCTCTCCATATTGGAAATAAAGAAATAAAACTTTTTAATGCTCAGTATTATTTCTACATTTCACTTTTACAAAGTTTTATTTCTTTATTTTCGGAAATATAATTAATATACGCCTCCAAACTGCTCGGAGGAGTCATGTGTAAAGGCATTTGCACGATTTTAACTAAGATTAAATTCGTAAATGAATCATGCATATTTGATCCTTCAAGATTCTAATGCACAAAAAATCATTTGTTCTATCTGTTCAGGCTGCAGAATTTTACGTCTCCATTTTACAGTACTACTCCGTGCAAAAATTTGCCTTTCGCTACACGATTGTGCGGCTGGACAAGTACTTTCTAGCAAAAATTGCAAGATTTGAGAACCTTGGGAATTTTATTAAAAATTATATCAACGATTTTTATGGATCAATGAATATTCTTGGAATTTAAGTGGACGAAGCAAACGAAATATAGAACATAGCTTCAGTTTTGTGGACAAAAAAATATTAATTTCTCACTGCGTTAAATCAACCTTAGCGACTCTTGTTTTGTACGTTCATGAGGGAAAATACACTCAACATGGGAATAAACGAAAATTAATATTGGAAATACCTAGAAATCAAAAAAAAAAAACAAAAGATGGCACTACTAGTGATATCAAACACTAGATAAAACCGGCTCTGTCCGCTAAAACCTAAAAGTTACATATTTTTTCATAGAAATATTAACAATTTTTGTGTATTATCTCGGCGTTTGAGTAAATAAAACAGGGCAGGGTATAAAAATGTCGCATTGGAAAGTATGAACGATGAGGTGATACATGAGTTTCATTATTGCACTTCCTATAGGCAGATTTCTGCACTTACTGACCTCGACAGCTCTGTAACCGAAACTACTCGACTCGACTCTCTATTCGTAATGCTACTCGAAACTTCGACTCAAATTTTCGAGTACTCGCACATCCCTCCCCAAAATATAAGAGCAACGCCCGCAGCGACATCCGTACGGTTATTTTTGGGTCCACCATCGTAGAAGAAATAGTATCCAACCTTAAAAAATACAAAAACTCCCCAGAAACCCAGAAATTCTCTGTTAACAATAAGAGATCGAGGCATAGTAGACACCACATATCCCATTGACCAGTGTCATCCTCTTCAATTCCACTCTCTTTGCTCGTCAGCTTTCTCTCCTCAATCGAATTCTCCTTTTCCCGCAATCAGTGTACCCCTCCGGATGATTCTGCAATTCAGTCAGGCCCCTCCTTCCCGCCGAGTCTTTTCTCCCGCGTGCATCGTCAGCGGAAGCTCATCCCGCGGTTGGCCATCCCATCAGTGTATGCCACGCCTCACATACTTCGAGAAAAAAATACTCGCGTCCCTTATTTCTTCCTCAACCACCGTAACGAATCTTCCTCTCTTTCGAATCGCTTGCTTCCCATTCACAATCCGACGATTGCTCCACTTCCATTACGCAGCCTCGAATTTCATCTCGACTTATTCCGCATTTTTATATCGAGGGTTCATACCATTCCTTGCCTCCACGATGGTTGGGCAAACGTTTACTCTATTGGAATACGGTATTTGTATTTTATGTTCACTGGTGTTGAAGTTGTTTCGGGTTTCCCACCGGCTTGAAACCCCGATGACGATGGACGACACGACCATCGAAACGTCGGCAGAGTGGAGAACATCATCCGGTGGGAAACCCGAAAAAACTTGAACATCATCATACGCCAGGAAAACCTCAGATCTTTCTTGATTTTCACGGGGTTTCCGTAAATTTCAATGTTAAAAAATACCTAGGAACAATTATTAAGGGGATGGGGTTGGTTTTAATGGCTAGAGTGTTGATTTCCCACCTTCTGGGCTTGAGTTCAAATCCCGGCGGTGGCAAAGAATTTTCAGACTGCCTGATCCCGGACTGAATGTTGTGTGGAGGACTTTTCAAGCACAACACTTTGTCCGTCGAATGGTATGCTACCGTTAGTGCCTTTCGTTAAGAACGGGCTAATGCCGACGCCGGGTTTCCCTCCACCCTTCTTTCCGTTACCTTCCCTCATGGCGCAAATGACCTCAGCTGTCGGTCGCCTCCTCCAAATGCCATACGATAACACAGTCCTGGACTGATTAGACGAGAAGATAGCCAGTCGGTTGATCTTCAACTGTCCTCCAGAGTTGTTTTTGTATAACACGCAGAATATTGAAGTCGTTACAAGCTACAATACATTCAACGAAAGTTCAACATTTAAACTTTAATCAATTCTACGTCGAGCTTAGGCGATGACCGGGCTTTCAAATAGAGCCCCAAATTCATTTTAGTATTCTCGCGCAGATAAACGGCTTCTGATCTTACTCACTGCCATACGCCAATTGAGAAGTTTGGAGCGAACTATTTTAATGTAGCGTTCTCTATCATTCATCACAATATCCTAAAATCACAGTGGTTCTTTTTCGACAGCTGCGTATCAGTATCAAGGGAATAAATCATTTTTAAGAGTGGAGTGACTGAGTGGACTTAACTCAGGCGTTATTGTCGGGCTATTTGCATTATCTGATCATTCTCTGATGACGAGTAATGTGTCCGAACTAGAAACATCGGAGAAAATGGACGCTCTCATCCGTCTGAAAACCCGATAAACCCCTATTCTGGCCAAAAATACCAACGGTATTTAAAAATATAGGAATAGAAGGGTATAGAAATGATAATGTTCTTCTCCAAGTCACTAGGTAAATCTTCTATTGAGTATATATCTCATGTTGAATTGAACAGTTGAGTTTAAGCTTCTCTCATGCATTTACAATAACTTCTGCCGGAATATCATCTATTCCTGGGGCCTTATTCTTTCGCAGGTCTCTTATTGCAGCGTTGAATTTCGATTTTAAGATGCTGACTCCAATGTAATTCTTTTCTACTTCACTTTCCTCTTCGATTATTGTTTGAGTCTAAGTTTTCTTCATTTAAATAACTCCTCATGGCATTAGTTTCATCTTTCGGCTTTGTCTTCGTTTTCAATCAAAACATTTCCATATTTATCCCTTATTTTATTACACCTTGTATTCCTTTTCTTGAAATTGTTCCTCACCATTCTATAGGTCATTTCCACTTCCCCTTGAACGAGATTATTGTTTAATTATTCGAGGATAATATTTTAGCCAAAATTGCTTCCGTTGTATAACTCCTCCAGGTATTGATTGCTTCCATCTATCGGCGTTGTCTTCGTTTGCAATTAAAATATTTCCATACTTATCCCTTATTGTATTACACATTGTTCTTCGTTCCTTGAAATGGTTCCTCACTATTCTATAGGCCGCTTCCACTTTCCTGAGAATGAGGTTATTTTGTACATCCTTCCATAGGTTCATCATGCACGCTTCTTTAGTTTTCTACATTTTCTACATATATCGCTCCTCATTCTCTTGTAACAAGTCTGCCCTTCGAAACGAAAGGACTAATTACCACGTTTTAAAATATAAGAGGCCACGAGGCACTTTTTCGGCTCAAACTTTCTCGTTTTTGCATATTTTGAATAGCAATACTGGGCTTAAGCCATATTTTTATGTGCAATGAGTACTTCAACTGAATGATGAAGTCTCTCCGGTGAAGTAGTACTTCCGGATACTGCCACACAACATGGGAGCATAAACATCGTTCATTCCTTGATTGAAACGTTCAGGCCTGAATTGCAGACATTTGAAAACGATGGGAGCAATTCCATCAAAAGGGATTGCTAACGGCCTTCACCAAATCGCGTCCATGAGCACACGATGCAGATGTTTAATGACGCCTCGTGAACAACGTAAATTCCAACAGCCCCATGTCATTTAGGTCGTATTTATGAGTGATACCAATGGACAGAAGAAGCTCCCCAAAATCACGGAGCTAAACCAAGCGGCGAAGAGTGGAGTTGCTGACAAAAGAGGAAATATTGAGGAAAACGGAAAGTTATTCAAAACCTTGGACACAGCCGTATACTTATCCTTACCTCAAAGAAAAATAGCCTTCAAGGTAATTACCTTACCAATATGACTTTACGTCATTTACCAACAAATTTGCAGAAACGCTCATAACTAAGAACATACTATAGAGTAATCAGCTGAAAAAAGTGGTTTAAAATGATATTATTTGCTCGTTCTATTAAGGATAGCAACGGTGTCTCGGTTAATAGAATTAATGGCGTAAATCGCCAGAATGACTCATTGGATGTTATTATATTTTTATTGCTATAATCATGCATGTATATACTGTAGAAATTAATAACGGTTAGCAATTATGTAATAAACTTTGCATAAATGAGCACATATATTCATGTTATTGTGCGTAATATTTTTATGACAATGCAGTGTGAATGTGGGAGTCCTCTAGCATGCTGGGGATTGATCAACTACTAACAAAATATAAATCTTACTTAAGGTGATATTTAAGCCTAAATTGATACTCCTTTATGATAAAATTACACAAAATCTACGATTTTCGTTGTTCGGGGATGAGTGGGACAAAAGAATCAGCGTTTCTCCTACCAATTTCCTCAATCATTAGAGTCAATCAGAGCTGAATCTTGACAAGCAGTTGAACTTTTTGGGTAAGACCCCGAATGTAAACAACTGTTCCTCGTAATGAAAACCAATGTATTACCCAGCGAGCCACCTCAAGGGTTGAACAATTGAAAATGGATATAATGGATAAGAGCGACACGGAGAAAATAATATTAGATCCGCACTATATTTCCAGGTCCGACAGAAGCGATAAATTAAGAGAGATGTTTTGCCGAACGGATAGACATGGGAATTCGTTTTTCCCCCGAACCATAAGGGATTTCAATAAATGCCAGTCGTAATTTCCTTAAATCTCTTTCTTTTTATTTGTAAACGGCTGGTGTCCTGACACCCTCTGCCACACGCCTTTTAAGCGGCTTGCGGGGTATTGTGTAGATGTAGATGTTAAAGGGTGTGTTGCAGGGAATGATTATACACCAACATACAGCATTCAATACGTTACGTCTTCGGAGCCATCTAAAAAAGGTCATAACACGTGCACATGCTGGCAGGCGATGTGAGCACTTAATTTGACACCACCCATGTAAAAAATACAAAATCATGAAGTGGATGAATACCCAAACAGCTGCATTAAAACTAATTAGATTTCGAAAAGGAAAGGTAATACTTCGTATTCATCGCAAAAAAAAGGAAGAAACACTCAAGGTTGGGAGTCTCACCCACTCAACGGTCCAGGTTCTGGAGGGGAGGAAGGATATTTTTCCCCCGGACAAACAGGGTGAAAAAAAAACCCTCCCATTTCCTGACACTCGCACGCTCCCTTTCCATTTTGTCGGATTTACGCGCGGGGCGAGCCAAGCACAAGACTCCGCAACCGTAATCCGGGCGGGATGTTTCTCGCGTGCCGTTACTCATCTGTCGCCACGCGGTACGCCATGTTCCGAGTCGACGCAAGCTTACCGAGCTCCCGTTTTGCGGCACGTGGACGCAATAAGATTCTGCTCCCGGACGCAAGTTCCGCAGGATTGTGAAAACGGCAGGACGCATTGCGTCACAATAACTTGCGTCACAACACTCCCAAACACGTGGTAAAAGTCGGTGGCCTTTACTAGATCAGGAATTGGTGGCGTCTGGCACAAAATTTTCGAGACATAATGGTAATATTCAGGGGCGCAGCTAGGAATAAAGGCCGGGAGGGATTAGGTGCAACGAACACCGGGGTGTGTGGGGGTATGGAATACCCACCAGGATAAGCGGTAGGTGCGAGATTAATAAATTGCGGAATTTTAAGATAAATGGTTCAAAATGCTAAATTTTACGGCCTTCTAAGGGATATTTTATTTATCCTTACACTATTCTATTTGTAATACCAATCCAATTCAGTAAAATGGATTGAAATAAAAAATTTCTCTGATCTCTGGGGGGGGTTTTAACCCCCAAAACCCCCCTCGCTGGGCCCTGGTAAGATTCACAACATATTACTGAAATTTATAGCATACTTTCCATAAATGCGAACGCTTTGGTGATCTAAAACAAACTTTATAGTGGCAATCTTGAGTTTCTTGAACCCTATGTTTGATGAAATATAAATAGTCACCTTATTAATCTTTGCATCTCTTGTAGCCTCGAATATGGTATGCACGATAAACCTGACATAACCAGATGTATTTTAATGATAAAATTAATGAATTACAAAGAAAAATCAAAATTTAAAGGAAATATATATAAATAAACTTATTTTTTAAGTTTTTTAATGTATACCGGGACTAGCCACGGTGATAACTTTACGGGAGTTACCCGCTTTTTTGAGACTCAATTTATACAAGTGTCCTTGGCAATAGAAAATATGTTATGTTCAAGCTGCTTTTAAGACTAATAAGTTAATATTTAATCATACTTTGTGTTTCTATCATATTAATATCTACCTGTTATGTTTCAAATATTTAAATTATCAACAGATCCTCTTCAGCATATTATGCGTTTTAAACTTATCCCAATGATGGCCAAGCACAAAAATTTCCGAGAGTGACCAAAAAAATGGCAACAGAGTGGATAAACGGGAGTTTATACATAAATACACAAGAAACTAAAAACTAACTTCTATGCGTATATGTACGCCTTGTAGATACGGAACGAAGACACTTCTTAATCGAATCAGCAAGGGGTTGCGCGAAGCAGTAAATGCACGAGTGGATAATTGCATTGATGGCGCTTTTTCATTCAAAGAGGGAATATATTAACTCCTTTGAAATAACCAACGATCAAATTAACATTCTTACATTTTTGTAATCACAATAGTTTTTTTTAAACTTCATAATGCTCATAAATTAGTAACTTCCCTCTATAATACTACTTAAAATTTACAGAATCGTAAACACCCTAATTTTGGGAAATTATCGAGGTCATTTGATTGAAAACTAGTCTATTGGATATTACTCAATTATATACACAGCTACTCAAAGGCCATTACTAGGTAGTAATTAGTTCGGTTGAGAGTTACTTGAATTTAATGTAATGTTTGGCACAGAAAAGTTATCCATACCTAAATGATGATTTCAGGCGGAGGACTGATAAATTTTTTCACAGTGAAAAATATTACTGACATCAGATATTCCAATTTATAGAGATATAAAAAAAATCTGTTATCTTTCACAATGACATACGCATGTAATTGATGGTTCACTTTAAGGAAAGAAAAACATGCATTTTAAGACAAAAAAATTCGTTCTGACGGACTTTTAGGTCAAATAAATGGTGAAACGCGTGCGCTATAATTCATCGTCTACAGACGGCTTTATCGCAAAACAAAACAAACTGAATACGCAGATACAAAAGAGTGATTCAATTACAGTTCACGTATTTCAAATAAGGGGCCGAATTGGAAAACAATCACCACTCTTGATTGCTTTTAATTTAATATTTATATTGCAACAATAAAACGATTCGCTGAGAAACTTATTACCCCGCATTTTTCAGAGCTCAGTTGAACAATCTATGACGTAAACGTGTACTATCAACCTTAATTGGTGAAATATACAAATAAATAATGTAGCTATAAATTTAGATATTTTATACATCAGGCCGGCCTCGGTAGCGGCAGCGATAAGTCCTACCCTGGAAGACTAAATATTAAGGGTTCTAGTCTAGCCTGGGCATTTGTGTTTTTAAATATATTGTCAGTGCATATTAGAATGATAGTTCTTGGACGCATCTGTGACCATTAGAGACATAATTTTATAATGCATGCAAAATGTAGCTCGCTGGCAAAAATCAAGCTGAATAAATAGCAGCAAGAACGTATAATGATTAAAAATAAAGACATACAAACCATCACCATAAGCCAACAATCCTAGTTGTAAGATTGGTTGGACGCAGCTCTCCATTCCGCTCTTCTATCTGCTAGCATATCCATAGCGACGTATTTCTGTTCTTACACATACATCCTTTATTACCCCTACGTAACTCACTCAGGGCCATCCCTTGCCCTTCTTCCCTTCCACCTTCTCTTCCACTAATCTTTTCATCAGGCCATCATACCTCATAAGGTGACCAACTAACCTGTCCCGTCTTCTCCCCAAGGTGTTTAGAAGAGTTCTCTTTTTTCCCACTCTTCTTAGCTTGCGCCATATCTATTTTATCTGTATCATTCTTCTGTAACACCACTTTACGAATGCTTCCACTCCAGACTTCTCTTCAGCTATATACACAGGGTGTCCCACTTATCTTGACCACCCGAAATAACGTTTTGTCCAGATGCAAATTCAAAAATGTGTCAAGCTAATGTTCATTAGCCGTCAGGGGGACATTAATCAGCATGACTGCCTTCCTTGTAGCTTTGTTTTTTACAAATATACGAACAGCGGTATGTCTTTTTTAAATGTCACCCCATATTTTTTATGAATGACTGGTGTGCATTTTACTGTGCTTTCATTTGTTCACTGTCAACGTCTGCAAGTGGAGTAGTTCCAATACCCGCGTACCTGCACTAAGCGCTAGTGAGTCAGTCATTTTTCATAACTCTGTGTTTATATTAATGGTCTACTGTGCTACATTTTTAAATAAGTCTTTAGGAGAGGAAATTAATAGCCGAATAAAAAATATAGGGTGCCATTTGAAAAAGACAAAACGCTGTTCATATCTTTGTAAATAACAAAGCTACAAGGAAGGCAATCATGCTAATTAATGTCCCTGACGGTTACTGGATATTTGCTTGACTTATTTTTGAATTTACATCTGGACAAAAAGTTATTTCGGGTGGTCAAGATAAATGGGGCACCCTGTATATATCAAGTGATCAGGCTTCACTTGGTGGAACCATATATCTATAGTGCGAAATAACTCACTATGCAATGTTCGATAAAACTTTATTATTCCGACCATGGGTTTCAACTACTAGGTAGTCATTATGAAGGTGATCAAATGCTTCACCGCGATCCCCTTACGCGCACAGTGAGGATGGAAGGGGAGGGAAGGGAGAGGAAGGGGAAGGCATCAACAGGCGAGGAGTGCTTGACCGGCCTGAAATTCTCTTCCACTGCCAACGTTCAACCCTCGCTTCCATAGAGAAAAATTCTCCACACATCTGATGAATTGATTACTAACTTCTGTAATTGTTTTTTCTGCTGTTAGTAGATTCTTCTTTCTGCAGAAGCCTTTCGTGCCTGTGTTATCCAATTGAATATTTCTCTCTCGCTTGGTCCAAAATAAGTCGTTCGATTTTCAAGGTAAATAAATGAAACTCTTTCACATCTTCCGGCTTTACACACAGTCGCAATTATAACAGCGAAGTACAGATTTTTACTTGAAACTTTTGTGAGCAGAGAGTGACATCATCATCATTATTATAATTATTTGACAGGCATTATTTTATGAGATAACTTATTCCGAACACATTCAAGAATAAAAAAAGTGAAAAGGACGAAACCTTCATGACCACCACACGACTGTGCAAGCTTATTTTCTAGGTCCATGTAGAATAATTTCATGCCATGCTTGGATCCTCCGACTTTGGCATTTGATGGAAGGGCGCATTAGGCTCGGCCGAAAAATGACTTTTTTCAGAATCAAATGTTGTCTTTCCGAGAATTTTAAACTTATGTTGGAGTCTAAAATCTGAAATTTATCAAAAAATGGGTATTATTCAACATTGCCGCATGAGCCCTAAAGTTTAAGATTTTACGGAAAATCAGGCTCAGTTTGGAGACAAACACTTATGAAGAACAAATTTCTGTAACTAGGCTCGTTTTGGCTATAACCAATGATCAATATAACATTCAAGGTTACTAACGAAGTGTGAAGTTTTTCAAAGTAATTTTATGGGTTTATAATGTACAATATTGACCAAAATTAGTGGACAAATGTCCCGCATAGGGCAAATTTGATCCTTAAAGAAGTATTTTTTTCTTACAGTCTTGGCGCGCGTCTCACAACAGAAAATAAGGGACGGAAGTAAGGATTATGTATGCCGACACTAAAATAATAATAAAAAAATTATTCCAGTCCTTCGTTTCAACTTTTTCTCACCTTAACCCAGGGCCGGAACTAGGAGTTTTGTCGGTGGGGGAAAAGATCATTTTGCCGCTCCCCCTCCCCTGATCCCTTCTCGGTCCTGTGTTTCAAATGAGATAGTTGAAATTTCACACCGTATGTTTGCTGTTATGAATATTTTATTTGTATTATTGTTTAATAATCCATAAATTAAAATTTAGTGTTAAACGATTTTATTAGAAAAATTAAATAACCTTTTTAAAAAAATGTTCAAATTTTTCCTCCACCCCCTGTAATTAGCTGCCCGGAGTACGTGACCCCTCCACCCCGCCCTAGATCCGAGCCTGCCTTCTCCAATATTCTTCACTCGCAAAAACGAAAAAAAAATATTTGCTCAAATCTCGTTTCCTCACGGGAGCTGATCAGTGTCTAATGCCTCTACCCCACCCCCCCCCCCCCCCCTCCCTTACACATTAAAATACGACGGATACCTAGGGGCTAAAAATGCCACAAATAGAGCGTCGCTTGCTCGACGGTGACAACACAACACAATACGATCCCGCACCACCCAATCGAAGTCCGCATTCGAACGAAGCGCAAAAAAACGCCCGCATAATGAAACGCAAAAGGACAGAGCCAATACATGCGAGAATGGGAAAGGGGGAAGGTATGATGACCAAAGCTACATTGCTTCCCGAGAGGATCTAAACGCGTGGATAAAAATAATATATGTGACGAGCTAGTGGCGAAATAAAAATTTAAAAACTGAGGACTGATACGTGTGAGCGTCGGAATGAAAAAAAATTCGAAAATACAAAAAAATGAAGATTTCAATCGCGCGAACTGGATCCTTTCTAATGAAATCGCACTCAGCTCTTTTAGCCCATTCTGCTGTCCGGCACAAATTTTCTCCGGCTTTTGGAATGAGGAGGGACGCCTTGACGATAAATCGGATGTCAAGAGGCAGATTGGATCAGCAACTCATCCCGACGCTTTTAACTGCGAACGTGCTGCGGACGTTGAACATTTTCAATGAATATACATATGTATCACGGTCGAGTCGAATTTGAATTGGTGCACTCGTTGCTATGACGCAACAGAGACATTCCCCCCAGAGGTATAAGAGAAAATCCCTATTGTTCGTGATGTAACAAGAAATTTAGTTGTTATTCCTTTCGTATCATTATGACCCACGTCGTGGATAAACATGTAACACGAATATCTGTTTATTCTTTTACCTGGAAAGAAACCACAATTTTTATATTTTCTCTTACCTTATATTTTTAATACTGTGGCCCAGCTTGCTCGTCGGAAAAGAAGTACTTACATGAAACATTGCAGGTTTAGAGATACGTTTGTAATTTACTTGAAAAAATGAAATAATAAATTTGCAGACAATTTAAGTAATCAAAATAATTCCTTATACCCTTAGATGATGACCAAATGTATATTCTAATTTAGACAAAAATTTGGTACATGAATAATTATTCCTTCTTTTAAGTATATCGTCGAATTATTTTCCGCACTTCATCACTTAAACTTTTCACAAACTCCAATTACTTGGTACCAAGGGATACCAGTCACAAACTTTATTCCTGTCCAATTAAAACCTCTTGCCTTATGGATTCTTGTACCTTATATGCCTTATATAAAAATAAAAGTTCATAGTTGCAACACAATTATTCGACGACACAGGTTGGTTCGTCCCTCTGTGGTCTGGAAAATCCTCTCAGCCTGCGTGGTGTTCGTCCTTTGCGGGCCTTCAGCTTTTTGGGTCTCTTCCTGTTGTAAAATCTCCCGTTCCCCTCCTAACTTGGGTTATGTCTCGTACGATACCACACTCTTCCAATTACCTCAACCAAAAACTCGCGTGCTCTCTCTTTGCACGTATGTACACGATTTGATCTGCAATGCCCCTCGCGCTCGCCTTCCACTCCTTAGGTCTATTGTTTTTTTCTAAAATCCACAATATGGTGGGTCCTTTATTGTTTTATTTATAAACCATGAGGTGGTAAAAGAAAAAAAGGCTAGGCCAGCGTTATGTTACAGTGACAAGACGGGATATGGTTACCGTACGAATTGTACGCAGAAGGTTTCTTTGAAGGATTCAAGGAATGACGATGAAATTATGTTTTTTGACCAGAATATTGAATGGATGAGTTGAAATGTATACTAGTTCCGGTTTGAGAAATTTGAAGGAGGTCAGCATTATATACGGGTAAACATCGCTGTGACTCTCCTTCATAGAAAAATATTTCGCATAGGTATGCAGGAGCCAGGTTTTGAAATATGGAAGGATATGATCCGAGGAAGTACTTCCTTCGGCAATGAAGATGTAACCAATCGTAATAAATGTAAAACTTGGACAAATGTTCACCTCTACGTACTATCGTTTTCAAAAGTATGTAGACACCCAGGAGTCCCACTAAACTGAAGAGGACGGGTGGTGAAAACCTGTGAGGTTGGCACATAAAGCGATCTGCATCCCTCACTCGCATGCCACCGAGAGCCGATGAGGACGAATGTGGAAGCGACCTAGCTACAGAAGCTGTAGTCAAACTGCAGGAGCATGAGCCCAATCAAAATTAAGATTTGCGGATGGAATGCACTGGGGTAACTAACGTTGCGCGGTCTGAGTGTTTTCTTTTGGGCTCTGTGGCAAGGTTTTCCTATATCTAGATTCATATTTGGACTCACCGTTTATCTCTTACTAATACGTTACTCCGTGGCCGAAAAGGTCTACACTGTGCGCGGTAATTGCGGTTGTTCTGAGAGGGTTCGAACCCGAATTAAATAATACTTTTTTTCTACTTTTTATAGGTGATGCCTTGAGCATCAACATAATCTACACATATTACTCAAGAAAAATTATTACTGGATTTTTTAAACGACTGATACTATTAACGAAACTTTTACCATCAAATTAACTTAGGAGCGTGAGTGCCGGAAAAAAAACAAAAATTCCAAAACGCGTACTCCAGGGAAAGCAATTAAATCAATGTAATAGGCAATTCCAGTGTAATTCGCCCACCTAGAGCATAAGCGTGGAAAAGAATCAACCGAAAGTCAGTCTACAAAATATGATATCATGTTTAGCGTAGTTAATGCCGGAGCATAAAAAACGAAAGCGCAAAATTCGAGGATAAATTTCAGGACGCAGATATGTTCATAGTAACAGAGAGTTGTATTACAGAGGATATATAAGCGACAGCAAAGCTTTATAAAACTTACAGATGCGATCGACACGATAGGACTGGTGGCGGAGTTTTAATATCAGGTAATTCACATTTACACAGCACTGCCCACGAAATTACCGACAGCGAAATAGAAAGAGTATGGTCTACAATCAAACAAGAAAACAAATGGATTAGACATTTTTGCTCTTTTTATAGACCTCCATACTTCGAAATTGATATTACTTACCAATAGGGTAGTTTCCATCGTCAAAGAAAACTAAAGGCATTGATTCTGTTTCGTTACCAAACATTAGTGTATTCATAATACACAAATCATTTGGAAAGTTTCCTTCATTTGAAAGGGTTTTAATAATCCTTATTTAAACCAAGCGCTACTTGCTAGCTGGGTAATCTGCTAACTGCTAGCAGCCTAGCAGCGGTGCACATAGCCTCGCACCAAGGTGGCTTCACATGGTGGCAGCTGGAACCAGAATGACGTCACACTGGCTTTCCCCAGTATTCATACTTAGCCGTCGCGTTTTCACGAGCTTGAAATTTTTCACTTTTCATTTATATGTATTTTAAATCGCAAAAAATAGATATCGTCATTTAAAAATCTAAAAGCGTGAAATACGTACTCCATGAGTAATAATCTTTCGATTTAGGCAATAAAAAAATCATGGGAGACCACCCTATAGGAAAATCAAATATCCGCATTAACTTTGAGAGACAGTAAAGGTGTAATAATTATTAGGGGAAATTTTAATCTCCCATTTCCAAATTGGTATTCTTACACTGCAAACTGAATTCAAAGAGTAGGGAAATTAGCGTGATCTTACTTCATTCGCTCACTTACACAAGTAGTTGACAAGTCTATGGGAGTAATAAAACATAAGGCCTTTTAGCAGTAAGCCATCATAAGCTGATAAAACAAATCTATATTATTAACGGTTTAAGTGAAAACAGAGTAATTTTTAAAAATTGGAGTAGACTCATTTGTAAAACCAAAACGGAATATTTGTTTATTTGATACCTGCAACTTCATTAAATTTGGCGAGAAGCTTAATAAATCGTACACAGACTTCGTAGCTAAAGGAAATAATAAAAACACTGTAGTATCATGAAAATACTTCTTAGAAATTCTACGAAAACGAATCAACTAATATATTCCGTACAAACTGAAGTTCGGTAGTAAAAAACCTTGCTGTTACAACAACAATGTTGGAAGGGTCCTCAAGAAACAGAGAAAACTGTACAACTTACTTAAAAGGTCCTTTTTATTTATTTTACCAGACTGACAAGACGTAGAGAGTAAGACGGAGAGAAAGTAAAAGATAGGTGCTATTTCGCTCTCAAAAACTGCAACGGGCATACAGAAAGTCTTGCACAGATATTAAACGAATTAGGTTGGCAGCCACAAGAGCCTCGGATACTGCGCGCTAGGCTTACTTATATTGCTTTAGCAATGGAGAATGTATATATTTATGAGCGACGCGGGGAACATAATATAAGGGCCTCACTACGTTTCCAGGTCCCGCACGATAAATGAGAGAGATATTTTGCCGAACGGATAGGTATTGGAATTTGTTTTTCACCCGCACAATAAAGGACATTAATAAATGCTAGGCGTAATTTCGTAATTTATTTTTGTGTGTAAACGGCAGGTGTCCTAACACCCCCGCCAACACCTATTGAGGCGGATTGCAGGGTAGTATGTAGATGTTGATGTATTAAAAGGATGATGATACACTAATAATAATTTTAAACTTACGAACGCCATTGGCATCACCCATATCTTCAAACTTATTAATGGCGTGGACCCCCACTCATTAAAAGGAAAGCATCGGGACTTTTATTCACATTTTTTCCCACATTTTTGTGACGAAGAAATAGAAATTTAAAAACTATAATTATCGATCGACTTACAATTATTTTTATTTCAATAGGGTCGTCAAAATGATTTCAAATACAAGTGTATCTGATATTTTTTGAGAATTTTAATGACTATGTTTAGGAATTACAGTCAAAGGAGATTTGGTAGTAGTTAGCCGAAGAGACACGAAGATACAACTAATCCCTATGTTTAGGAATAAAAAAGGAAAGGAAAAAAAACCTAATCAACTATGTTTAGGAATTACAGTCAAAGGAGATTTGGTAGTAATTAGCCGAAGAGACACGAAGATACAACTAATCCCACCTCCCATGATTATTTCTTCACCGTGAACGAATCTGTTTAGAAATGTGTTAGTGTAGATAAAATCATCATTTTGTAACTTTAGTCGTTTAAAAAAATTCAGTGCAACTTTTTCTAGAGTCATCTGCGTCAATTATGCTGATGTTCAGGACATCTCCTATAAAAAGTAGAAAAAAAATATTATGAATTCGGATTCGAACCCTCCCAGAACTTTACCGCAATTACCGCGCACAGTATAGACCTTTTCGGCCACGGAGTAACGTATTAGTAAGAGATAAACGGTGAGTCCAAATATGAATCTAGATATAGGAAAACCTTGCCACAGAGCCCAAAAGAAAACACTCAGACCGCGCAACGTTAGTTACCCCAGTGCATTCCATCCGCAAATCTTAATTTTGATTGGGCTCATGCTCCTGCAGTTTGACTACAGCTTCTGTAGCTAGGTCGCTTCCACATTCGTCCTCATCGGCTCTCGGTGGCATGCGAGTGAGGGATGCAGGTCGCTTTATGTGCCGACCTCACAGGTTTTCACCACCCGGCCCCATCAGTTAACTGGGACTCCTGGGTGTCTACATACTTTTGAAAACGATAGTACATCAAAAATGAATCTTACGCAGGAGTTACTTTGCCGTTGCAAGCATTTTTCAAGTGCTATATGTAATTCTCGATAAACTAATATAACATAACCAATAATGGGGAGATAATGCAACTACCAAGCGTAATGCTAGTAGAAACAGGAATATTTATCTCATGCAGTTTCAATAGATAAAGAGCCTTTTTCCCTTTGTTACAGATACCGATCAAGCTAATGTTGATCCCATGAAAGATTGCAGGAGAGGGTTAGTGCCAGATACCAAGAAATGGAGATTTTATGTGAAAGGAAAATGTCGCAAAGAGCCAAATGAACAATCATTGTAATGCAATACCCCTGATAATGAACGAACAAATAAGAAAAACAAAATTTAGCGAGCACGATGGATATCATTCTAGCGTTTCATTCCCAATGGCATCAACGAACTTTTCTGAGTGTCGCGCGCAAATCCTAGCATATATAGAACAGTTGAGACTCAAACGCATATGAATAATGCACTATTTGTTGACTAACTTTTTCAAATGTTCTATATAAGGGCTGCAATATTGTAATACTTATTTTGATAAGCGAAGTGGATAAATATTATAAAAGCGTGACCTTTCTCAACTGACATTGGTTTAATTGATTCACGAAATAAGGGCTTTCTATGTAACTTTAATTTCTTAGTCATCAGGCATTAAGGAATCAAAAAATATCTCTACATAATATAAAGAATTGTACTCTACGAAATCCTCGAATAAATATTCTTTTATAGCATGTCCCAAGAAAAGGAGATTAATAGCTTTCATAAAATTGAGAAACCTTTTGAATGTGGGAAGTAATTCATCCTTCTTGCATTCATGTTAGGTTGCATACAACAACCCCTTGAAATCCTACGAAGCTAATTAAGAGCACCGTAATTGATAATTAATTCATTTGATGGTAAAAGATAAGTTTGATTCATCACAAAGAGACGCCGGAAGCAGTTTGAGAAATGAGTATTAATTATCTACGATTGATGTAATTCTCTAATTCTCATTTAAAAAGATTCCGTTGCCTTGCATTCAAATTTTAGTTTGGAAACTTACCTTTCGGAGTTTTACATTCATTTCCTTGCATTCAAATTTTACTTTGGCTATATACATTTGGGTGCGGATATTGCCAAGAATATTTTTATCTCTAAAAAATTTATGTATAGATCTTTATCGTAAAATTTGTCTTACGGCAGTACATCAAACAGATTTATCCCATTTTTTTTAAGAACTGGAAAATTTTAACTAAGACTTCCCCAAGAGGAACCTCAAGGAGATTGCAAATTTTTATCGGCGTAGGAAAGAAAAAAAGATACCAAGATGATTTAAATACCTCCATTAATCAAAAAGATTAATTACTACTAAGAGACATACAGTATTGCAAAAAGCACAACGAAGAGATTCAGGTGCATCGTGAGGTTAATACAACATTGAATGGAGATCTCGTCAACCGAAAAATATAATTCCTCCTTTTGTAATAGCGTAGAAATCGTACACTCGCCTATGCAGTTCTGCTTCAGTCGCCGTAAAAAATATAGGAGATTTCTAGAAATGAATATAAGGGCTGACTAATTAGACTGACAAATTAGGGTCTAAATGAAGAAAATGGAAGATGGTATCCATAGAGTACCTCATTGACGAGTGGAAACTGCCGACACTACCGTCGGTGCCGACTGGAATTAATAAATTCCGGCATTCATATAATTCCGTGAAATGCTTCAAAGTAAATCAAAGGGGATGCTGGTATAATCGTCCCCAATTTCCCAAACAACCTGAATATGAACTTACGCTACCGCCGAACATCACGTCAGACGGATTGGCTAATCAAAGGGATCTCAATTGAATACGCCTTGGAAGACCCTTCACAAAATTACTACGCGTTCAAAGTGATATAACATAAGTTGTTGACGAAAACAAACAGGACGGAAAGAGATCTGTCGAATCCATCATTAAAATCAAAATTGTAGGCATTAAAGTCATTCAATAACTGATTTGGCTGGCTAGACAGAGGAACTGTAGAGAACTCTCATCTGGTTCGTAACATGTGAAAGGGGACAGATGTCGTTCTTTCCTATGACTGATAATAATATTAATTGTTCTTGGACAATTGCCCATTAAGAAAATACAATGGCTACAGCATACAAAAGAGCTCACAAAATAGGGAGAGTAATAGATGTGCCATCAATATAATTAAACGCTACACCCTTTAGGTCGTCCAAATTCACATATTTTTTTCTTTATTTCTTGCTTGGGATTGTTGGCCACTGTTTTCCTTTCCAGCACCTTAATTAGTTTTATGCATTTCTATGGATATATAAACACTTGATTATTTTGTATTTTTTGCGTAGTTGGTGTCAACTTGTATAGAGGAAAGTATAGCCGATGGATCTCACACCACCTTCTGGCATTTGCATGCGTTATGGCCTTTTTCCCATGAGTGCGAAGACGTAGCACACTTCATGATGCATATTGGTGTTTATTCACCCCCTGCCAAACACCCTTGAAGTGGCTTGCAAGATAGTATGTAGATGTAGAGTACGTGCAATGGATGTGGACAATACCCAAGTGCGGCTACGTCCCACGACTGCCCGCCAGGAGGCAATAATTATACACTCCGTCGCCGCAGACAGATGGAAGGTTTATTTGAACATGGATCGAACAGCGATACTATAATTTCAATTCGAATTCAATACTAACGCAAGGAGACCACCCGAGTATACCTGTGTACTCCCAGACTTTTCCAATATTTCCAAACAATATGGTGCTGTGTATTTCACAGAATATTTATCTTAGGGGGGATGTTGAAATTTGACTGAGTGCGATTAAATAATAACCATGAAACAAATGTAATAAAAATGTAATTTCTTAAAATTAAAATGACTCTCAATAAAATAGAGTCATAGAGCACCACCTGAGACCCGTATGGGAAATATTATCGAAATATCGTTTATATTCCAATACCAAAGGAGATGAGGAAAAATCGCCATTTGACTTTTACAGCATAATATAATTTTCCAGAATTTTATATAAAATTTATATAGAAATTGCTAGAATAAGTGGTCCTAGATTCAAAAAATATTTTTGGACTTCAGCTGTAAGATGATGCATTCGTGTTAGAAGAACCTACCGTTACGTATGCACCCTAATGCAATTCTCGAGAAAAATATGATTCACACTATTCCATAAAGGTATATTCTTCGATCACAAATAAAGGAAAGGCATGTTTCTGCAAACACTAGAATATAAAAGGACTCTTAAGAAGAAAATCAGCATATAAAGGAGAAGGACGATACAGGGGAGCCAACCGAAAGGATGAGAAAATTGAACAAGGCTGATACACATTGCTCCGGAAAGCCGTTTACATAGCGCTTAACAAGGAAAGATCGACTTGATAGAAGGGATGTTACGTTCAGGAGACTGAAACCAAATTTCGCTCGCTTTCACAAGCAAGGGAAGGGCTCATATTAGACGATAAGGCTAAGAAAGACACGGCCTCAGATACAAAGGAAAGTGATAGTCTACGTTTGAACTAAATTCGGAATGGATGCTAACCTATGCAAATTCCACCTGCAACAATGAACGTGAAAATCCAAAACGTAGCCACTCAACTTCACAGACAATAGAGCATGCTCTAATTTCATTCTAATAATCTCACTTCCTTCCGTTACGTTCATTACGCTACGTTACACTAATATCATCACGTTCTTATTTTCGAACCCCGCGCGAAGTCTTCGGATACCCCCAAAACATTAATCCTCGAGGTGGCACAGGGAAAGGAACTGACCTCTCTACCCTGAATGAGTAAAGTTCACACGTCTATGATTTAGTAAGGGATGAGCTCTACCCTCGCCCAACCAAACCAATCTTCGGGTTGAATCACTGAGTGAGATTCGAACATGTTCCGGTCCCCCAAAATCATTCACACGTGGGAGCTTATGTATCGTTTAACCAGGGCTTAAAATATGATTCGCTGACTAACAATACATTTTTTTCATATGCCGACTTTACGGTGGATTTCGTTACCTCCGCTGCAAAAACGCTGAACAGTCGCCCACCGAATCAAATCCGCTCATCTAGCAGCCCAACAATACGAATCCGCTGAACTAGCAGTGTCCGGAGCATAGACGCTCATCTCCTATTCTCCAAGCTAGGAGGTGAGCGTTTACGCTCCGAACACTGCCAGCTGAGCGGATTCGTGTTGGGATACTAGATGAACGGATTTGATTCGGTGGGCGACTGTTGAGCGCTTTTGCAGTGGAGGTATCGATTTCAAATGTTGTAACAATGAGTACATAGCGACCCCTGGCGGCAGTAGGGTGGAGTCCTCGCTTGCTAATTCCTGGGGTAGCGGGTTCTTGTACCGCCTGAGAAGGTTCCACACCATTTAGCGCATAACTGTGTGTGTAAAGTTCACACACAGGCTACGTCTTCTAGGACTCCAATATCAAAACGGGCAGACAGATTAGTCTGCATTATTACAGCAGTTATTTAACGGCTGTCATTATTTTTTTATTTTGTTATTATTTTCCTGCAGTCAGCTTCTATTTTTCCCTGCCATATCACTCCTCTCCTCACATTCCTCTTCTTTCCATTTCTCTCCTCTATTCCCAGTATTCCCCAATTCACTGTAGGTCTTCCTCTTTTCACTTTTATGGAGGTTCCAATACAATATTTGCTGGGAACATCTGGCGTCCTATCCATCCTATTAACATGGTCTAACTAGAGTAGTTGCTTCCTTTCTACCTCGCCGATTGTATTTTTATCACATTCCATTATCTTCATTAATGTATCATTTTTAAATTTATTAAGCCTACAAACTTTAACTTTTTCTCTAGTAAACTCTCTCAGTCGTCATTATCTATTCCCGTTTTATTTCTGCAAAATACCTCTGCACCTTATGTTTTCATACGCTCTACTATTGTTGTATGTATTCTTACTTTCGTTTTTTTTGCCAAAAGGTTGGTCTCCTGAAATGGAATTTAGATCTTTTATGATAGTTCTTCCCTTCATAATTCTGTTGCTGATCTCTTAGCTAATACTTTAGCTTTTATGCAATATCATTCCTGAGTACTATCCTATAGTCGTTTCTTTCTCGCACTCGTTTTCTTGTTGTAGATCTGGAATTTCATTTCCAAGAACCAAGTGTTCTATCTTGTTTTGGTTAGCATTGAGCCCATACTGCTCATACGTATCCTTACGTTTCCTAGGCTAGTAGCTCCGGTCATCCGCGTCAGATTCGTTTAAGCAAAAAATGGCAAGATAAAAAAATCCTGTATTGTTACCAGTAATTCACGGCGGAAAAACAGTTAAAGTTTTTCAGAAGAGTTAAGAGAAGGCAGTAACATCATCATTAATGGTCACCAATTCTAAAATTGGTTAAACGTAGCTCTTCACTCAATTCTCCTATAAGCTAATCTTAGCACACTTATGTACGTATATTTCGCATCCTTCTTAACATGTTCCACATATTTCATTCTAGGTCGTTTTTTCCGTTCTTGCCATCTACTTGTCACTCGAATACTTTCTTCATCAAACCATCATGTTTCATAATATGGCCTATGAGGCTGTTCCGCCTTCTTGCCAAGGTTTTCCTGAAGCTTCTCGTGTTAATAAATACTCCTCTTGGGGCTTCGTCATTATTAACTCGGTCGATCCATTCGATCCTCATAATTCTTCTGTAGCACCACATTTCGAAGGACGCTAACGTTTATTTCTCCACGGATGTCATTGACCATGCCTCACTTCCTGAAAGAAGCATACTCCAAATGGAAGTTCAATTAAATTTTTTCCTTATATCTATGTTTTTCCGATGGCATAGCAGTTATAGAAGAAACAGAGAAGGATTTGAAAAATATTCTGGTTCATATGGGTAGGGTAATGGGTGAATATCAACTGAAAATAAGAACGAAGAAAACCAAGATGTTAGTATGCAGCAGAAGAGAAGAAGTCAAGACTAACGTTAAAATAGGGAAGCAAAAACTGGTAGAGGTGGATGAATTCGGTTATTTGGGAAGCAAGATAACTAGTGACGGGAGAAGTAAGAAAGAAATTATCAGCAGAATAGCTCAGGCGAAGAGAGCATTCCACCAAAAGAGAGGCCTGCTTTCAGCGGGAAACTTAAATATGGAAGTAAAGAAACAATTTATAAGAACCTACATTTGGAGTATGCTCCTATACGGAAGTGAGGCACGGACAATGACCGTAGCGGAGAAAGCAAGGATAGAGGCCTTCGAAATGTGGTGCTACAGAAGAATGTTGAAGATCAAATGGATCGACCGAGTTAGTAACGAGGAAGTTCTAAGAAGGGTAGGAGAGAAGAGAAGCCTCATGAAAACCTTAACAAGAAGACAGAAAAACCTTATAGGCTACATATTGAGACATGATGGGCTGATGAAGACAATCGTCGAGGGACAAATGGAAGGCAAGAACGGAAAAAGAAGACCTCGAATAAATATATGGAACAAGTAAAGAAGGATGTGAGAGAGAAGAAATACGTAGGTGTGAAAACATTAGCCGATAGGAGAACTGAGTGGAGAGCTACGTCAAACCAATCTAAGGATTGTTGACCAGTGATGATGTGATATCTATGTTTAAATTCACCGCTGTAAGTAGATGTATCTTTCGTAGGAATGCTCTCTTTGCCTGGCCTATTCTGCTGATAATTTCTTTCTTGAATTTTCCATCATCCAATCAATATTCTGCTTCCCAAATAACCGATTTCATTCCCCTCTTACTATTTTGTTTTCCTAATTTCACTGATAGTATTGGCATCTTCTCTTCTGCTGCATGCTGGTATATTGGTTTTCTAAGCCCTTATTTTCAGCTGATGTCTGCCCATATTAAGTAGTAGAAAGAAAGTACTTAATTGGCCATATAATTCTCCCACGGCTCGTCCACCTTAAAAGTCAAAATTGCCACTGCGTTGGTGTGCGGGAAGGGGGAGAAATTCACCGCAGGGACCAAACACCAGCCTCTCAACCGGAAAGCCCAAAACACACACACATTCACACACAGCAAACATACACAAAATGATCCTTTGTGGGGGCTGTAGGGGCCTCCAATAAGGATTCTCGCTCCACAAAAAACCGGAAATCTTCACAGGATGGGCCAGTTAGGGATAGCCAGTGATTTGTGGAAACACACGCACTCAATAAGCAGTCACTCACACATTCGCTCACCTACAGATGGCTTCAATCTTCCGGTAGAAATAATATTGCTCCAAGAGAGCGTCGCGTCGTCGGGGATCAGCAAGGGGACGAGGAAAACACGTAAAATCCTTCTCTGCCTCCCTTACTACGGCTATGTAATCGGCAAATCCTTGCATGTTAACTTTTCCTCCATTGATATTCACTCCAGGGTAACATCCCCAGGAAAATGCACGGTTGTTACCGACGCGTCGGTATATTTTGCGACGAATCGGACGAAGATACGGAGGTCGCGCTAAATGGAAGGAGCGAGAAGATTTTCATCTGTTGCTTTGGAAACCAGGCTTCCAATGCATTGTTGTCTTCGCGATTCAACATGCGAGGAAGACAAGGGTGTAACCGTCGTTCCAGACCCCGGATTAACCCTGTGAGAGTTTATTAAAGCGCCGGGATGGACTGGCAATTATAGAGTAATGTTATTTGGCGAGCGCGCGCCGCCCGATTTACTCAGTTTAGACACATTTCTCTTTTTCTAGTTTTATCTAACGGAAATTCCGCTCAAAGCTCGTGAAACAAATTGAATTTGGTCTGCGTAATTTCTTTTATTTTCTCCCTTCATCCACGTCCGTCAATTTCGCAGAGTGGTCTTCCGGAGATAGTGCGGTCTTTGCGTTAGTGATGGATTAAAAAACCGGTATATTTTTAATATTTTTTTTGCCCTGAAGCAGACCCACGGTTAACGTTTGAAGTGCTCAAAAATGAAGGCTTTCCACAAAACGGATAGGATATGTCACGTGAGTACGTCGGCCTCATATATGGGTCGACAAAACATGCTGCAACCCCTTGAGGTGGGCAGCGAAATGTAAATAGGGGGGGAAAATACGTTGCATAAAATTAAAAATGACGTCAATCGCAAATTGCTGTGACATACAATGTGAAGGAGAGTAAGCTAAGCTGGAATTAACGTGATCACCGCTTTCGGATATGCTTACGCCACAAAAATTCATTGAGAAGAAAAAACAGAGTAAGACCGCACTGCTTAAAGTAACTGAAAACTTATGATTATGTTTACGAGTACTACCATTAGAGACAACTATTCTCACTGCAATAATTAAAAACGCCATTAGCCGTCGGATAGAAATCCCACTTCTACCATTCCAAAATGAGTACAATAAGGATCCAGCACTCCTAAAAATGTCCTCTTGGTAAATCCGACATAACTATATCACCAGATTGAACGCGTCAGTCCATTCGACAATTGAATGCATAAGTTCAAGAATCAAAAATGATATATCTGGTTCTTGCGTTCTAATGAGTCAAGGAAAATGGGAAACAAATAGTGGCTCTTGCATGCAGAGAGTAAAACTTAGGTTTTCAGCAATTTCCACTGAACTTACTTCAGGCATAATGTTGAAAGTAAAAATTTCTGCTGGTAAATCAGAGGAAGGCCCTCGAATGTCTTTGTAGAAATCTCATTTTTACACACATTGGTCATCATCTAATTCTTGCACTCACGTATTCAATTGCGACGACATACCAATTTGAACTCAATACAAATTATTAGCGCTGAATAGAGAAAGAGATAAAGATAGAAAATATCTTCTGGCGTCAAAATCAAAACAAAACTGGACGAAACAAATGGCTTTCAGAGGAGAAAGCTAAATGAAGAATCCGACCATGGACAGTGCCATGAGAAACTTATGTATTTGCTTCAGGAAAGTGCTCTGACCACTAAGGTATCCTGATAAATTATGGAAAATAGTCACGGCAAGGTATTTTGTGGTTTGATTCCCGGCCCGTGTGAAATATATCGCTGGAAAGTGGTTGCAGAGAGAGAATTGAATTCGAAATGAGAAGAGCATGGTTTTGAATTTTGCTGCGCATGGCAACCGCAGAATAGGTAAACAAACGACATGAAAAATTTTTCATGAGAGAGAGCTGTAGAGCCACAATACCACCAAAATAACACTTAATACTGCTTGCAATATAGTTCTTGCATTTTCATGAAAAATCTCCTGTCGAGAAAGTTCCAAAGAAATACGTTTTTACAGTTGCTCCTACATGCCAGCTAACAAATTTTAGCTTGAAATAATCTTTGACAAGCCATAAAGAGGATATTTTCCTGATCGGGGTCTTTCTTTTAAATATGCTTAAATACTAGGTAAATATCCACGTACTCTGGCAGCATTGAAAATAAACTTTTATTGAATTGAATTGAATTGAATTGAATCTCCCATTTAACAGTAATTGGCGTAAGGTTTCCGCCATTTGTGTACACTTCTTTCAAAAATACATGCACATTTATTTAAATTCTTTTACCCATAAAATAAAGCCAAAATTTTTAATAGATATTTTCCATGGGTTTCCATGTGAGGTGCCGTTAGGCTAATTTATAATTTGGGAAGAGTGGTCCACCTCCCCCTTCAATTAAGGAGCCTAAATTCACTCCAGTCAGATGGGGAACGGCCTGCAAAGAGTATAATCAACTTACCTCCCTGCTATTTCTTCGTCCACAAACGTTTACTACAGTGAGTAAATTTTATTTCGGGACGTTAACTTAATTTCTCTGACCCATAGTTCAATTAATAAATTTCACTTGCCGAAATAAATTCCATAAAGTTTCTATTTATTTTTCATACAAAAAAGATAAAATCTTGACTGAATTAGTTACGCTGCCCAGGGGTTTTCGGATAGAAATTATTTCACGGAGAAAAATTTCATGAGGAGTCTAAGTAAAATACATGACCATACTGTATTTACAGCATTCTTTGTCGATGCCTCCCACACTAAGTTAATTATTCCCCGTTAAGATTTTTTTAGTTTAGGTATGAGATGAGATCTTTACCTCGTAAAATTTAGTACACACTAAAAATACCCATTAAGTCGATTGGTTAAGAAAAATTCATCTGAAAAAAGATCAAATCTTAACATTTGAGGATGATATAGCTCAGGGAAAATTAAGACGCACTCCTTGTCCTCCTAACTATAAGGAAGAGAAGGCGTCACAAAATTCTCCATTTACCAACCCTACCTCACTTAAATGGCTGGTTAACAAGGTTTGTGTACGGAAAAAGTTATCTACATCAACATAATACCTCGAAAGTCCCCTTAATAGACGTGTGGCAGGGGGTGTCATGGCACAAGCCGCTGGTAAATAAAAATGAAATGGTCCAACGAAGTTTCGTCTACAATTTATTTAAGCCCTTTATTGTTCGGGGAAAATTAAAAAGCAACAAGAAACCGATTCAATTGATTTGACTAGACATGAAATGACTCAATGTTTTCACTACTTATTTTTTAGCACTTTTCACTTACTTAAAATTTAAGACGTAATCCGCGAACTGAATAAAATACAAAGGAAGGCTGCGCAGTTCGTCAAAAACTGCTACGGGCGTACAGACAGTGTTACCCAGATGCTAAGCGAATTAGGCTGGGAGCCGCTGGAGACTCGGAGGCTGCGCGCTAGGCTTAGATTTCTTGAACAATTGAGGATAGATATCTTTAATAGCGACACGGAGAACGTAATTTTTGAGCCCCCCCCCCCCCCTATTTCCAGGTCCAACAGAAGCGATAAATTAAGAGAGATATTTACCGAACGGATGGATATGGGAATTCGTTTTTCCCCCGAGCTATGAAGGACTTTAATAAGTACCGGTCGTTATTTCGTTTGAGCATTTCCATTTGTGTATTAATGGCTGATGCACTAACACCCCCTGCGACACGCCTATTAGGCAGCTTGCGGGGTAGTATATAGATGTAAAAAACATGGGTATGAGAAAAATTTCAGCACCTCGAATCCTCTCCACAAATCTTTCGCTGCTCCTTCATTTGAACTCAAGGAAGCGGCAGTTTAATTCTCGTATTTCAGTACTAAAAGGGTCAAACATTTGGTGCACCGAGTCACGAGTTAACTGCATAAACTAACCTCTTACACCACTTACATACGATACACATAGCTTTATGATGTCATTAACCTCCTTCAATGGTGCGCCAAAGAGGGAAAGGGAGAGAGAGAGAGAGCCCATTTAAATTTACAGTTCCAGTCCCCATGACGACCATATGAATGAGAAAGTTAATGGGGCAACTTTTTCTTCTTTTCCGCGACCCTAAAAAGAAGCCTGGCTCCACCGCGCGCGCGGAGAGAGAATTTTTAATAATGTTCACCGTCGAAGTCACCGGAAATGCGCAAGAGGGAAAGAAAAACTAAATATGAGTGGTGGGACAATGAGGAAAAGAAGAATTCTCGAGAGAGTCATATTAAACGGTTTTTCCCTCAACGGCTCTCATGGAATTCATGAAAAAGATAATAAAAAGCGTGTATATTTCTTTATCGCCAACAATGCATATTGCCAAGGGTCCGCTTCATCAAATGCTCGGATCTTACGGCACTAAACATCATTTCCGCCTCTTAAATTTTTTGTTTTTTTATTGCATTTCATTGTTTGACCCTATTTTATTTAAATCAAAAATAAAAATTTTCTTGAGTATTTCCTTATTTGATGCAAATGAATAAAAATCAGCACAAAACCTAATTTAACGACTTGACAGGAACGAAATTAATTAAAAATTATCTTAAACAAAACCCTTCCCTGCACGATTTGACTGTTTCCGCCGTGAATATGTATTTTTTATTTTAATTGTCCATAATTAAACACAAACAACAAATGGTAATTTATACACTTCAATACATTACTCCAATACCGTCCATGGTTTCGAGGTCTGGAGGTTGAAAATGACATAGTGTGTCGAAATCTCGGTCGGTAGTGGAGTCATGTATTAGAGTGTTGAAATTACCATTTGCTGTCTATATTTTACTATGGATGCATCGCATTTCCACCATACTAATCTACGCTTTGAATTGTCGTTTGATCACCTAAATATTTATAATTCACGGGGTGTTTATTCATTATGCGATCTAAATTCGAGTTTGTATTTTAAGGGATTTTCTCAAAACAAATCAAAATCCACAGTCTGCTCACTTACTCACCGAAATATAACGCTGTGTATATCTGGGAAGTATCCATCTTTCGTTGATAATCAATCCTCCTTCTCACCCTCCAAGCGCTACACCTACTTTGAAGAATACAGATACGTAATGTACTAAATACGAATATAGCAAGAACTGATACTTCTAGTAGGAGGAGGAATTGAAAGCTGAAATTGAAGCTTAGTGACGAAAGATGCGGTTATTTGATAATACAAATTCTTAGAAACATGTATGGTAAGGGATAGACGGACACGCTGTTTTCTTGTCAATAAAGTTCTTAAATTGATAAAGGGCAGGGTGGAGAAGTTTATTTTCTGAGATGATGGGAAAAATATCATTATTGATGCTTGTATTCGTGTTACGATAGACGTGATCACGCGAGGAAATTAACTGCAAAATAAAGAGATTTAAAATGTAATTTTTCCCCGTAATAATGAGGATAGCAACGGTGTCTCAATTAATGAAATTGTCACTCGCTAAGACGACTCATCGCATGTTCATATTTTTCCATTTTTATAATCTTGTATGGATTCATTATGGAAATTACTAACCGTTGGCAAGCTTTACCTTTGCATGAATGTGTACTTATTCACTATTATTATGCGTAATATTTTTATTACCGTGTGGTGTGAATGTGGCGGTCCTCTTGCATACTTGTGATTAGTCGCCCCCTGCTAAACGCCCTAAAGGTGGCTTGCAGGGTACCTATCACGTATATGTTGATGAAATACTTCATGACTGTGCTGAAAATTCCGATAACACGGGTTCTGTTCCGCTTCCCGCTTAATGAATACATCTTTATGAAAACGATGAAAATATTATTACAACATGAATAAAATGACCTGCATTTTGATGAAAATCGCTATCAGATGCTATCGCTATATCAGATCCGTAAACGAATCATGCAGTACTTTACTATGTTGCTTCAAACTCTGGTGCGTGTACTCCTGATTTTTTTTAGTAGAGTAGTCGAATATGATGAATAGGAAAATACTAACATGAAATATGAGAAAAAATTATTTTGGCCACTTTTTTAATTCACAGACCAAGGTTCATTGACACCACTAAAAAAACTCGACGACCAGTAACTACTTGGTTATAACAGCAACAGAGCAAAAACTGGAGCTCTTTTCTTGATGGCAGTTATGTACCGTCGGTAACAGCAGCATAGTAGTAAATGAAGAAGATCAAATGAAGATTTTTATACCAATTGCGACTATTTTTTTAGTCTGTTTGAGAAACCTTTGAAAAACTAAAAAATTACATATGTCATCCGTAATACGCCAATACATTTTCAACGTATCGAGTGAATCAATTGATTGAGTAATGCGAGAGGATTGGGATAAAACAAGTGCTCTTGAAACCCTGAGGAGGCGACGGGGCACCTTATATGGCGAAGTGTCTGTCGGCGAAGAACTTCGAATGGCGAGCGGACAGGTAAGCGCTAAGCAGTGAGGCTCCTTGCAAGCAAACCAATTTTGGAAGGCCGGTAAAAAAAAACCGGCCGATATTTTATCGGTGGAGCGTTTCTTGCACGCACGCAGAATTTTAACCGGCAAAACGATTACTTGCTTGGCTGTCGTGATCCACACTGGCATTGGCCGGCTGCTTACCGACTCAATATTGATGCTGGTGGGTAGTCGGTCAGTGTGCAATAGGGTGGTCCTTATTTTTCGATTTTTTTAATTTCTTTCGGGACACTCCCTTATTGTATGCCAACTGGTTTGATAAAATGTTCTGTAAAATATTATTATAATAGGACAACGGGAAGACATGCCGCATCGCACTCAAAGTTGAGAGACTTTGGCATTTTTAGCTGTTTTTGGGATATGAATGGCGATAAGAAGGCGCTGGTATTCTATCAACTGATTTTCTATGATAACCAACAATACATTGAACATTTTAAATGCTGCACCTAAAATATTTTCCTATTTTGACCTGTGGTTCCCGAGATAAGGCCCCAAGAGTGAGCACGTGCCACCCCAGGCAGACACTTTGCGTGGCACGCGGGTTGCACACGCTCAATATTTGTTGACCATTCTTACTCATCGTAAAACCATAAAATTATTTAGATAAAGTTTAAACTTTGTCAATGTAACCTTGAATGCTATATTTATCACTAATTATTGCCAAAACATGTTAGTATTTGGGCTTAGAGATTTATTCTCCATAGGTTTTGAAATATTTAAAACGGAGGATCATTTGTGTCCTAAGACTTCCCGAACTTTGCGTCGAAGACACTTTTTAAAACCAGCTTGTATATGTACTGCCGCCGTGTTAGAAGCAAAGTATCCTTTTTGAGAAGCTGCTCTAATGAGGCACATGAGCAACTGAGACTCACCATGAAGGCTGCATTTTCCGGGTTTCACCGCGTCGTGGTTGCGTTGGTTTCTCCTGCAGGACGCGGTAAAACCCGTAAAATACAGCCTACATTACCACCGCACCGCGGAAGCCTTCGCACCAACTTGAGACTCACAGAGTTGATCGCAGTTGTATCGCAGCAGAATTTTTGGACATTTTCATGTAGGTTCCACTCCTTCAGCATCTGATACACGGCAACGGCTTGATATTTCCCACTGTCTGCTTGTGAAATTGTAACCCCAGGTAGATGCTCAGCTCCCAGACGGGTGGCTACGACAGGGAGCCTATCCACCAGTTTTTTGTCCATCAATGCTGGAAGCAAATTTCCGTCCCAGTTGATAGTAACTGCATCCAGTTTCTCTAATACGAATCCTCTGCGTGGGTTTGTTACGTACTCCTCCCGTAAACGCTTGCGGTCGTAATGGATAGATGAGCGATTCATGAACAACTCTTCAATATTTTGATGAAATGCTTCAGCAGCAGATATCAAAATATGAACAGCTTCCCTGTCCTTCATTCTGCATTTATCGAAAACTGCGACAAGTCCTGTAGAGATCAGGTATCTTCGAGCCCGCTTTAATGCCGGGCTGTAGGAAGAACTGGTAGCAATTTTCTCTACTCTTCCTCGAAAATATTTGGACCCATTAAATTAGTCATTGCTGTCCTCTGAAGATTTCAGGGGGGATAAGGCTATATAACAACGCGGGAAATGATTGTATTGCACGTGGATGAAAAACGCGTGAAGCTGGTAAAATTCAATGACCCTCACATCAGATAGATAGTTACAGCAAAATTATACTTCCATAAATGTAATGTAAAAAATAGGTACATTCAAATATATCACCGAAGAAAAAGATGTGTTACCATGCGGTAAGTTTTTTCACTACGGAAAGTTATTTTTTCCTTTTTCTTAGTAGCTCCATAGCCGTTAGAGAATCCAGTGACAAAGAAAGACCTTTCATCCACTTATGACCAAGATATTACTAAAGTCCTTTGCCAAATACATACATCCGCCATAAGCCTTCATGTTTGCCGGCCTCGGGGGCGCCGGGATAAAGTCCCCGAGTGTTAACCTAGAGGTCGCGGGTTCGAATCCCGCCTGGGTGGATTGACAACCATCCAACGCATGGATGTTTGTGAATGTTAATCGAGTTAATTGTAAGAAAGGACAATGTTGTCCTAAATTCGCTTGAAATATAAAAGAATATTATGCAATAATTAAAGTAGCCTGGGATCACCTGGGATTGCTCCCTACTGCCATTTGACTTCCAGCTCCAAAAAGTGAAACTGAAAACAATGAAAGCTTAAGGGATGACATCAACAATGAATTGAAAATGCCTCGTGCCGACATTAGTCAAATCCAACCTCCTTCTCCACAGCTTCGTCAAAGGAGGCGACCTTCTGGGAATAACCACTTCAAAACTTCTTCCTGCTCCACCCTCTTTTCCCTCTATCAAATTATGGCATCGCCATCCACGGGCAATTCAGTCCATAGAGGGCCATTGCCAAGTTCGCGTCTTTTTATGTTTTCAAGAGGATTTTACCACACACGAGGGATCCGAAATGGCCAAAAGAAATCGTTACATTCAAGTTTTGCGTGGAGAGTTCCTCTCAGTCACGTTCGGCAGCGCAGTTCACTTTCATTCTTATTTTTCCCCCGGTGAAAATACGGAGGAAAAGACACTAGAATCCGACCGAGAAACCCTTATATCTCTCTCTTCCTTGTCCCCAGGGTTACATATTTTGAGTTTCTATCACGCTTGCTGTGATTATACCAGTTTTATGACGCTTCTGAGAAGAAAAATATAACGAAGAGAATTCAGACAACGATTCCAAAGAATTTTTTCAAAATAACCACATAATTTTTCTTCCCCGAGCAACGTTAACATATGTTGTAGAATCTGAGCTTTTCCCGGTGAATAGCGTGGATGAAAGCTTCTCGGGTTTCCAACTGGGTCAGGGTCTGCATGGTGTAGGCCGACGTTTCGTTGGGAGACTTTCCCAACATCCTCAGGGCTGATGATGCCGATGTCGCGGTGTTTCGATATTTATACCCTCCTCCTTCACCTAGGTGGTCTCTGATTGGTCCGGGATTTTTCCTCCTTCCTCGTCCTATTTAATGCCAGGTTCCAAGCGCTACTTAGCTGCAGTCCTCGATCTCTGTTGATGTTTTTGGGGTGAAGACGGATCTCTACGGCTTCTTTAGTTATACGGTCCCAATAGCCTCTTGTTCTTCCAAGTTGGGCAGTTTCTTCCCAGTGGATATTATGATTTTCCTGGACACAGTGTTCAGCAATGGCCGATTTTTCAAGTTGTCCGAGTCGGAGGTGGCGTCGATGCTCCTTCACCCTCGTCTCAATGGTCCTCTCCGTCTCTCCAATATACACTTTACCACATTCGCATGGAATGCGGTAAATGCCGGCTGTCTTGAGACCAATAGGGTCCTTGGCTCGGACTAACTGATCCCGGAGTTTGCCAGGAGGAAGGTGAATGCTGTGAATATTGTGTTTAACATATGTTAGGAGAGGAAGATAAAATAAACAGACAGCAGAACAGAGAGATTTAAGATGTCGTCGTAATTATCAGGAATAGTAACAGATGTGCCATCAATCTCTGCACTCGTTAGGTTTACCAAATGGATGTAATTTTCCCCTTTTTATGATTTGTGTTCGTTGATCCTTATTTTCCTTTACAGCATCTAACAAGCTTTATGCAACTACATGGATACTTATCCACGCATTTATTTTTTATTTTTATGCATGGCTCGTGTCAACTTGCATGGATCAATGTATGATCGGTGAGAGCTCGCACCGTCTGCTGGTATGTGAAAGTGTTACGTCCATATTTTTTATGACTACGAAGACGTAGCAAAATATGAAAAAAACTGAATGAGTTCGGTATGAAATGTCACTATTTGTGCTTAGTTGACATAAATGATCCAAGTGAAAATTTTAATTGATAGATGCCTCTTATTATTGACCATTGTAACCGCCTTTGAATCACAGCCTCTTGAATGATGGAAATATTTTTCAATTCCATCATTCAGCAAGACCCTTACGATGCTCGAGTTTAATGACCGTACCTACGCACAATTCATCTATTCTCCTAGAAATGAATGGTGGTCCAGGGGGTGGAGCTTTGTTACTGATTGAAGGATTCTGGGTTCAAAGGATTCTCGGTGGTAGCATCTGACTCGAATGGGCCAATCGCCAAAATATTTCAAAAGGATCATAGCAGGTCATCGTCGCGAGAACTCATAATGCATTGAATCTACCAACTAGACTTACGAGCTGAGCTCAATAAGTAATAAAACACATTGTTATTCACGGCCAGTTTCGGTTGAAAAAAACTTGGCATTTCTTGTCGAACATTTTCAAACACTCCCGCTTCGTCTCATATAATTTCGTTAACTTCCGATCGCTGACTGCGCTATGCGATGCTGTTAAAATGGTGTCCCTAACTGAGGTGCGTAGCATACCACGGGCGGGCAGTGATAGTTTCTTTTTGCTGAAAACTAGGGTATCTCACATATTTATAGGCACTTACAGCACATGTACAATGATCTGGTAGTGGAAAAAAGCACGCTGAGTCGTTGGGCAACGCGTTTTTCATCATCGTCGCTACGGGGAATAACATGGTATACTTGATTGCTGAATAAAACCACCACTGTATAAGAAAAAAATGTGTTGCATTAATTATTGAACTCTCCTAATCAGGGATGCCGACTTACAAAAAATATTGGGGGGCCCAAACCGGGGATCTTATACCGAGAAATTTTATAAGTAGTGAGTTTAAAGTTTTTAAAGCATTTTAGAACAGTCATATGATCAACATTAGAACCCTGATAACTCGAATCTCGATATCTGGACACTCCAGGGAAAATCGACAAGCCTGGCACATTTTTTCCTCACACCCGTAACGAATTTTTGAGGGGGCTCGGGCCCCCTCAAGCCCCATAAGGTCCGTGCCACTGCTCCTAAAGGATTATTATTTTGTTCTAAACTGTGAAACAAACTAACTGTGTGACTATTTGAAAATGATCGTAGTGTGGACGAATTAAAATTATTTTTTTTTTCAAAAACTAAAATTCCCGTTATTTCCCGAACACACCTCGCAGACGGCGCTCAGGGTTTTGCCGAGTCATTGTTACCAATCCGCGCCCCTTTCCCGCTTATATTCCCAGACGCTCTCGCCTTCTCATCCCTTTCAACACACGCGCCCCTCTCCAAGGAATACATTTCTGTACAAACACCCCCACAGTCACACCATCCCATCCCAATCCTTGCCAATATCGCCGTGAAAGGGTTCCACACTCTTACGACGCACTCTTATCTCCCTTTCCACGCACAGCCTCCCAGGACCACGCTCTCTCAACACCCACCGCCGCCATTCCACAACCGCACGCTGTTCATGCACTTTCCGATATTGAGAAGGGATAATATAAGCTTAAAATGAGGTGATAAATATATTTCTTTAAATATCAGAGCTTGGGAATCACAATGTATTGGCACCAATTAACCCTCCGTCAGTCCCGTCACATTTTGGAACTCTATTTGTCGCGCAGGGTCTCATAGACGCCATCTTGGAATGCTTGAACAAAATGCTTGAAAGTGAATATAACTTTTGCATTTATTTTCATTCTGATTAAGTCTTTTGTATTTACGCCGGAGCGTGATCTTCTACATTCAAGACGAAATGGCTTTTCTTGACATAATGTAAGGCACCCGAATATGTACTACCGTCTTATAACCCACAGTAAATTGAAATTTGACAAAAGCTTCAACAAACCACCCGGTTATTAGACCGGAAGCTATGCACTAAGTTTAAATAGCTTGAGCAATTATGAATAGATATCTCTGAGAGTGACTCGGAGAACATCATATTAGAACCTATATTTCCTGGTTTAAGCATCTGTTATCACACAAATCACATTTAACACCGACAACAAAAAACTCATGCGCAAAAAAAAATAGTTTATGTAAACTGGCACTGTGAGCAATTTTCAAACCCGCCTTCGTTGCTATCATACAGTCGTTATCAAACATGATACCACATGAATTAAACTAACAAACAGCTGACTTGGTGGTGAATTTTTTTATATTAATAAAAAAAACAAATGGAGGAGGCATCTCGAAAGAAGAAATTTCAGCAAGGGAAGAAACTTCGAAGAGTGGAAACAACATGCATCAGCTAAAGGAAACGTTATTTTCTAGTCTCGTAATACATTCTCAAAAACAGAAAACCCATTTAACTTTCCCTCGGGGTGCGTACCTTTCCTTTTATTTCAATTAACTGCACACGGAAAATCTCATTTTAATTCCGAATCGCCCGCGGTGACAACGGATGTCAGCTCGCAGAAATGGTTGTTTTAGAGTTACTGAAAGGATAATTGAGTTTCCTAGAAATCCAGCAAAACTTGGTGGCCGCTAAATCCTAGACTTAGCGAAGCACGAAATGGCGTGGCTGAAAAGCGAAAGTATAGCACTGGAATTTAAGGCTCATAAGAGAGAGCCAATACAGAATTCTTTTAATCTACACAGAAAGATAATTAAATTCCTCCTTCCATATGACACACATTCCAATGCTGCGTGAATATTACTTCACGCAACAGGAAACCGTGGCAAATGAAAAGGCGTTAAGCAGGGACGGAGTATTAATGAAAAGAAGCTTTGAAGCAATATCACACATAAGATGATGCAAATATAACTAGTTAGTTAGGGAACTGCGGAACCGATAGATTTAAGATGCCGTTTTCTCCGCGTACAATAAGGGACCTTAATTCTTGCGATAGTTTAGCTCGGACAGCTTGACTCGGAATAAGTAAAGTCAGGGGCGCAGCTAGGAATTTTGTCTAGGGAGGATCTTAGGCGCAACTAATACTTTGGGGTCTGAGGGTGTGGAATACCCGCCAGGGTATGCGGTAGCTGCGAGGGCCCTCCCCTAGAAATATTTTCAGATAAATGGCACTAAATGGTGAGAGTTACGGCTTTCTAATGGATATTTTATTGAACCTTACACTATTCTATAAGTAATATTAATCCAATTAAGTGAAATGGATTAAACTTAAAAATTACTCCGAACTCTGGGCGGGGGGTTATCCCCTAAAACTCCCCCTAGCTGCGCCACTGAGTACAATAGGCACTGTATATGTAATTAATGACTTAATATAATGGCTTATAATAAGCACCAGGATAGCTTGACTCGTACTAACAAGTAAAACAGGCTCTGTATATCTTCTTAAAAAATTATTTTAATTGTAAGGAATCACTATCTGTATGAACTTTTTGGCATACCAAAACTTATGCATGAATCACTTATTTTGCTAACTTGTCGTTTATCCCTAACTAACTAGTTATATTTGCATGGTAGCATGCTCATGTCCTTAGTTTCCACATATCCTAGTTCCTAGTCTCACCGCGTGTCGTTGTCTTGAGTTCTTGGCCTGTCTCTGGTGAACTACCGCGTTTCTGATTAAGTTTAGAATGAGTGCTGCTTGCCTGGTGAGAAATCACCCCGTGCCACACCCTGGTGGTGTCTTACACGGAACCACTTAGTTGTAGACGGGTCGTAAAGAACGAACTGAGACTTGGATATAGAAAGTCACATGACGTACTCCAAAAAATCAAACGGTGGAAAAAGCGAGTTACAGCAGGAAATAGTCAGCAAACCACGCAATCAATCCTCTACGAAAATGGTTTCCACGAGAAATGCAATTACAAATGTCAGTTTATTTTGAAACTTGAGCGGATGCATAAAAGTAGTCAAGTTCCTCAGTACATTTCCAATAATTTCTTTCTTGTACTAAGAGAAGTTTCTTGCTCTCAATATCTAAGGGAAACAATTCATCGTAAAGTAATCATCATAAATTCTGTATTTGAACTTGATAATGTCGCACAGCGACGAAACTGGCCAATGAAGTCATGTGTGAAATTTACAGAGTTTTTTATTTATAATGAATAAATTTTACCAAGTCACGCCTAAACCCATCAATTTTATAAAGTACGGTATCATGCATCAATTCATCGTATCTTCATAATCCAGAGCGATCTCTTCCATTGCATAGAACCGTGGACGATAACAGCAGCTGCAGAGAAATCAGGGCTCGAAGCTAAATACACCAACGGATGAAGTTCGCCATGAAAAAATATTTGACTTAGCCGGGTTCGAATCCCGGACGTCCACGACGACCAGCGCGCCGGACGTCCATCAACGAGTCACACGGACCCAACTATTCAAAAAGTGCGTTATGTGTTGAACACTGAACGTCGTCTGAGCATCAGAGCAATCGCAGAAGATGTCAGAATTGATTAGATGACCGTTCACGATATTGTTAAGAACGATCGGGTCACGAAGAAGATCTGTACAAAGCTGGTGACAAAACACCTGACGGACGAGCAAAAGGAGCGTCGTGTTGCTGTCGCTTCGGAAATTCTTGATCGCCTGCAAACCAAACCGGATATTTTTGACAGCCCGGATACGGCACCACCAGAAAGAACTGGAGGGGACGTGGATCGGGACTCTGGAAGCCGTTCAACTCGCTACAACGCCGATATTCGAGAACAACGCGCAGCGTTGAAATATCACCTTTCGGTATAATTGAGTCGGACACGGTTAATATGTTTCCTACGGCTTGTAAAGAGCACACCTTAAAATAACGCAAGGGCACGAGTGATATTCACAATTTAAACGCGGCAATATGTCGATCGAAGACATTCAACGCCCATGCCGGTCTTCCAGAACTGATGAAAACGTGGAAAAAACTCGTAACCTTGTACACGAGGATAAGAGATATTCACGAACTCGCGGAACAGTCTGGTCTTTCGTGGAGTTCATTGCAGTGAATTTTAACTGAAGATTAGCGAATGATACAAATCGCGGCGAAATTCATCCCCCGCTTGTTAGGTCGTGGTAAAAATGCGGCACGTGTTTCTGCTTGCCGCGACTTGAGTTTTTGGTTAAAAAAAATTGCATGACACTGCTTTCTCATCCACCCTACTCACCAGATATCGCACTTTGTGATTTCTTTTTGTTCTCCGGATGAAAATGGTGATGAAAGGGAATTTTTTTGATAACATTATGGTGGTAAAAATGGAATCGAAGGCGGCCCTGCAAGGCATCGGAAACTACGAGTAACAAAGGTGTTTTACGCAGTGGAAAAAAACGTTTTAACCAATGTATCACTGTAAATGGAGAGTAATTACAACATATTCAGGCTTCAATTGGTGGAAGTTGGACATATTTAAATAAATAAAAGATCGTAGCACTTTTCCACAAGAATTTAATGCGTACAACGCGTTTCGGCTCACTGAGCCATCATCTGGTACAAGGCCTGGTACAAGTACTGGTCTGAGCCATCATCTGGTACAAGGCCTGGTACAAGTACTGGTCTTGTACCAGATGATGGCTCAGTGAGCCGAAACGCGTTGCACGCATTAAAATTCTTGTGGAAAAGTGCTACGATATTTTATTTATTTAAATAAATGGAGAGTACTTCGAAGGTGACTGACGTTTGTAACAAAAAATAAATTTTGAATGTTTTTTAACTGTATCCTGTTATTTTTTGGTACATGTGCATCCTAATGAGTAAGCCCTGATTTAGGATTCGATGCAAGTAATTGCTTTGAAGTATTCTCTGGCTTCTGTTCTGGTCAACGAGTGACTGGAGATCATGGGACACTGGGACAGTTCACTGTTAGATATTACTTAATAAAAGGACCTCCAGAGCAGAGAAATGTACTTTAGTGAATAAAAGTGTAAAAGAAATTCGTATGAAAAGCGGTCAAAACTCTAAGTGATATGACCACATGGAAACAATTAGAGCATTTTGAAACAGCCCACGGCGAGAATTGAAATGAGTTGTAAATCGATATCACAATTGAAAAATCCCATTCCATTCCAGCAAGTCAACACTTATAGCTACATAATGTTGGCTTATCAAATAAAGTGGTTATTTTAGTGGATAAATTCCGTTTCAAATAAAAAAAAATTGCACCTAGTATGCACTAAATAGCGGTTTCAAACATATATTCATCACTCTTTCATTACACCATGCTATATTTCAATTGCTATTTTTCATAATCGACAAATAAAAACCTCTAGACAAAAAAGAACCTCATGAGTGAAAAGTTAATCTTCTATCTTGTCACTGTGGTATATATTAATAATGCTAATATTTTAAATCAAATGGAAGAGATTACGGACCAAAAATCCGTGTAACCATACAATTACAATTCTGTGCTGCTATTGTAAAGTTCATATCATTACGAGTATATTAATTCAGGTGGAAGACCTTAGGCACTAAAAAAAGTATTGCCGTGACGAACGCGGGAGTGAGATTTAAGTAGAATGAACCACAACTACAGTAGATTAGGTGAGAATCCTGCACAAAATGGAACTTCAAATTAAGGGAAAAACACTTCGGGACTACGAGATCGTGATCGATTCCTTTTAGAGAAAATCGCATGTTTTTCATCCCCTCGTGGAAATAACAAAATAGTTTGCAGATTTCACTTCCGCGAAGCTTTCCCAGGAAATCTATCTGTTGGATTTCCGCGATGTTACATTCGGAAAAGAGAAAAGAATTAAGGAAAATAGTATGACACAGAGGCATCCAGGGGTTTTGAACCTTTCCATTCCGTTTTATCCCCATGGAGGACGCAAACACGTATGTAAATTAGGCATGTGCGGAACAATACGACGCTGAACTTACCGCGCGGCAGAGGATTTCCCTCGAGAGGCGAAGGAACGCGTGAATGGAAAATAGAAAGGTGTTACAAGGTGAGTAAAATCGCAAGAGGCAAAGTGCACGTTGGGTGAAAGGGCAATGAAGAGAGGAATTCCCCAATATTACATAAAGGCATCAGGAATAACTTACACAGGCCAACAATGAAAAAACTTCTTTACTGAAAATACCTTATTCTTATGTTTTTTAAGTTGCTTAATCCAAATATGATGGTTTAAAGTCGTATCACCCACCATTTATTCACATTTTACAGTTACATTTATGAAATCAAGCAATATTTTTAGAATTTAACAGCTTTTTCATAGTTTAATAAAATTGAAAAAGGTAGGTCTAATGAACAAAGATAATGGGGATCAGTGTTGGTACTACAACGAGAAGTTCAACAAGCGATTCATCGCAGAAAAAGCTACACAAGAAGCTTCAAGGGAAAAAGGGAAAGAAAATGTAGACCAATTCCATTTGACAAGTGAACCCTGTATTATCACGCTGTAGTAAATACAAACAATGTTATCACGATGTTGTGAACAGGAAATACAAACAATTTTATGATGTATCAGTGTTTCATTGATTTACCTGTATACCGTATAGGGGTATTAGACTAAAATTATATACATATTGCTTGGAAACTATGGGTGATACAAAAAAACTAAGGCACATCAAAATCTATAAAGATCAGCTATTAAAATAAAAAAGTTTTCCAACAAAATTTTTTGTTGGCCTGTGTTATCTTGTATGATACGTGGCCTAAAGTGGTGGAAATTTTTAACATCTACATAAGACATTGAATTATTTCCACTGAATTTATAATTTTTTCCTAACACTTTCATGTAGTGCTAGGGTATGCATGCAAATTTGGTTGTAACAAAGAGGCAAGTCGTTTGAAAATAAATTCAGTGGAAATATTGCAATGCCTTACATAACTAACATTTTCCTTTATAGTGCCGGGAAGCGCTGTCGCCGCCTCTCGCAAAAAGTGCCAGGAGCTTGATGGTACCTACTCTTCTTGCAGGTCAATATTCATTTTATTTTCACACAATATATATTTTTAAATTAATACTGGCCTCATTTTTTTAAATCGTCAAATGATATATTTAAAAGGTCAAACCACATATTTTAAATTTTTCCTAGAGTTTCCGAATATTTGCATTCACTTGCATTTCAGACATTTTTTCTTTCCTAAACCATTGCAAAATCTGAAAAAAATGCTTCGTCGATTTTAACAAAGTACATATGAATTTTAGGAAATTGATTGTCACCCAAAGGGCTAATAACTTCCACCACATTATGACACATACCATACAAGATAAAAATCTATGAGCCTCACCTCACGGCCATTTCGAAAATCCGATTCGGAGGAAGGCCCACCTGATTCACGCGCGCGAGGGAGAAGAGAACGGCGATTCCCTACTTTTACTCACGCATCCAGTTCAGCCCTTTCTCAGCGATAGAACGCCGTCGTCATCGTCGGATAGGAAATCGCCCGAGTGATACGTGTAGTATGTGTGTGAGAAAAATAAATGCGAGGAAATTGCGTCGTCCAATTCGCCTACTGCTCGGAAGAAAAAAAGAAGGCTATCATTTTCCACGACGAGGAGAACGAGACGACGAGATATGAGAGCCGAAAGGCGACGTTGCGATGTGAGAATAAGAAAAAGAAAGTGCGAAATGGCAAAGGAGATGAATGGAGACGATCACGATGTTTGGATGGGAGATCTCGCTGGTAAAATTTCGGTGATGCCAGGAGAAAAAAAATGATCGCTATCGAATGGTTGGGCTGGAGAGAAAAGGGATTTTTCTATTTTTGAAATGTTATTTTTATTCAGTATATTACTCCTCTTCCTCTTGATTTATATATACATTGCAAAAATCGAGTGTATATCGTCAATTTTGGTGATAAAAATCATTATTTGCTGAAGTTTTGGAATTTAATAAATTCTATCTTCAGTGATACATAGAATCATATGATGGTTCAACACCTAGTCATAGCTAATACTACAAAATGGATTCAATTTTAAAAGGGATGATACAATACGATACAATAGTTAATGAGACAATATGAAGTAGCGATAATTATGGATCCTTTTAACATGTTCTGGGGTAATCATCCCTCTTAAAAATGTATCAATAACATGAAATAGGCAGTGAAATGTAAATGTACTACCTTAATGAGATTTTTACTATGTAGCCCTGTAGATGAAATTCGTTAAATTTCGAGAGGAGATGGCCATAAATGATTTTTTTACTCACCCAAACTAACGATCCACACTCGATATTTTTAATTGTTAAATTTATATTTCAAATATATTGAATGTAATGATAAACACACAATATTTCTCTCGTTAGTTTAAGTTTCTCTACTTCCTCCACAGAAAAAATAATTCAAAGCTGCCGACATTTCGATAAACTTCTTTTCCATTCGCTCGATAATCTTCTTTTCCACCCTCTTCCTGAGAATTTTGGAAAGCGCTTGCGTAAAATAATCAATCATCTATAATCGACTCCGAAAATCAACCATTTTTGTGCAAAACTTCTTCCTGCGGTACTATAAAGATGTGCTAACGGTAAATTAATAAAATTAAAATTTATTAAAATAAAAATTATGAATTTGTTTTTCTATATCTCGTTGCGATTTTTTAAATTTTAAATTTAAATTTAAATTTAAATTATTATTTTAATTGAAATACTAATTATTATTACTAGTTATAACGGTCCATAAGTTTGGGCCTAACACACTTTACACCTGGAACGCGAGAGCCGATACATCAGCCCTCCACACAATGAAGGTTAAATTGAATATTCGAACAAGTGCCCAGAGCTTGGCTACGCGCGCCAGAGTTTAACCCTTTCTAACCCAGAGCTGCTTCTGGGAGAAATTAAATCTCAAGACTTTTCATTTTAAAAAAGTGAAAATTTTCTATTCAATCATGATTATTGTGGCAGTTACATATTTTACCATCAAACTTATCAGCAGAAAAGAACACGTAGTTTAAATATTTCCTGAATAGAGCTGAAAATGTTTACATTTTCGATGTTACCTAGAAGCAACATTGGGTTATAATGGGTTAAAGCCCGGAACTTGCTTAATTTTTTTAACACCTGGAGGGATTAAAACGTTTTTTAATCAATTTTGCCTTGTTTTCAGCTGTTTATGCAAAAATAAAATTCGAAGATTCAGCGTGATGGAGTGAAACTTTCCATGAATGAAAATTTATTACGACCTAGATTTCAATGTCACTATGTAGTCATTTGTGTGCGTCAGTGTATATCATTTGGCATTGAAGATTATGTTGTAGCATTTTAACCTAGGATTGCAAGTATTTCTTTCAATGCTTATGTAAGACGCAAAAGTACAAGCAACTGATGAAAATGTGTATCCAAGGAAAATTAAAGATGCTAAATGAAAAAATATTAAACAACTTTATTTTGCTTATAAAGTTTAGAAAATTAAATAATATGATTATAAATAGATTATAGCATTCCATACGAAACATAATTGCTTTGATATTAACATTGAGAATGCAGTCCCCGACGTAGCGACGAGGAAATCCAACGACGTAACTTTTTTCAATAGAGGCCAATAAAATGTAAACTATCGACACTATGCAAACAAAATTATGTATATATACGAAGAAAGAAGAAAAATAGACTACTGAAAGTTTCAAAATGATCCATCGAGATGGAAAATTTTTACACCACTTTTAAAACCACGAGCGCCGTTAAGGCGCAGCGAATCCATATGAGGGTTAAAATACATTTTATGTCATCATATTTTGAAGCAAACCTGTTGTATAAAAAAATCAGACCGCTACTCCAACTGTGTGAGTTCTTATATTTCTTTGTCATCTCTTGGATGCGGAGCTGACGCCGCGTCATGCAAGAACTGATCGCATGATCCAAATCTGCAAGCCTATCTCTTCCTGCACGTAAAAGATGGAGCGCATTGTCGCAAAGTGCCTCTTACCACTCCGGCCTCCACTCCGATCGAAAAGGCCCACCGATCAGCAGTTCCTTCTCTTTTTACGCAGCTATCACCCTCCCGCGGAACAGAACGACGTCGTCGGAAATGGAATCGGAAGAAAAGGAAAGAAAAAAAACGACGGGGACGCCGCGTCGTCCATCTCCCGCATTCCGACCGTCGAGAGAGAGAAAGTCCTCTCATAAACCACGGTGACAATTCCGACCGAGAAGAAAAAAAACCCAAGGGTGAGAGGAGGAAGGCTTTGGAAAAGAAAAACTGCAGAGGAAACGATCGATCACCACTGCATGTAATAAACCAGTGCAAGAAAGTTGCATCCACATATTACCCTGCGAGGTGGCCAATCACCAGAATGCATTCACGCCATACGGTCATAAAAATATTACGCATAATAAAAAAAATTCCTACATTCATGCAAAGGCAAAACGTGTCAACGGTCAGTAATTCCCACAGTAAATACTTGCAAAGTTAGATCAGTGGAAAAAATGTAAACATGGGTCAATCCATTTCAAATCACACAGGCAATGTTGCTAGACATTTTTAATTATCCTGATTTTTTAATCAGTGGTTCCCTACGAGTAGACAACCACAAAACACCATTTGAAAAAATTTACAAGTCATACTTTTTTCGGCGGCCATATTTGGAAGGGCGGCTGGGAAAATTTTGATGAAAAACGTGGTTGGAATAAAGTTTAATTTCGAATGACTTCAAAAGGTATCAGAGCAATTAAAAAACCAGTGTGTTCATCATGAAAAGAACTTTTGAAAACCATTTTTTATATTACTCTATCATAAAAGACAGTCAGTCAAGATCTTTCCGCATAAACTCGGGAAAAATTTGTCAATACTAACTTTTTAACGCAATAACTTTTTATGAAGGAAACGAGACTCACTAATAAAGTGTTATTTCTGAGTTGAATACTTAAAAAAAACTACTTGCAGTATAAGTTGTAGCATTGAGAATGCACTCCATTTTTTCTAGAGCTTGTCTAACAATGCCGAAAGCCTTTCCGCGTCTATTTTCGCAGGTCAATAGCTAAAAAGGGACTAAAGGTAAACAAGCGAAAAATTTACAGAATGTTCTTTATACACATATAAATATCTCAAAAAAATGACTGAGCCTCTACTGCATTCAGAGTAGTGGAGTAGTGAATTCTAATAAAAATGCAACTTTACACGCTCCTGCAGTGCAAACCTAGGCTCGTGCAGTGCATGTTAGCACACAGGTGCTTGATTAAATAATATGTATAAAATATTAATTAATTAAATTAATTAATTAAAAAAATATGTATGTATAAAACGAAGAAAAATGGTTATTTTATTGTCTTTTAAGTTTTTTTTTCAATTTTCACCCCCTAAATCTTTTCAACCCCAGTGAAGTTTGTGTCTCTCTTGACCCTGATAGCCTTGAAACGTCAATTTTTTTCAATCAGAAGCAGATGACATTAGTAAAAGTCACTTGAAAAGCGATAAGCTTAAATAAGGGGTTGTTTTCCCCAATTTAGGGGTTGCGTAAACATGGAGGGTGATAGAAAAAAACGGGGTCATTTTCGGATTCAGCGACCCAAAATTAGCCAGAAACACCCTAAATTGTAGCCAGGCATTTTTTGAACTATTTGTTTCCAGAACAGTGTTTGTCTAAACAATAAAATTTGCACTTAAAGTTACATTTACGATGAGAATTTATTTAAAAAAGAAATATTGCATGGTCTGCACCGTGACTGTCATCTGTTGTAACCACAACGCACTTGCGGGGGTAAGCTGCAGTAGAAAATGTATTCAATGACTGGTCCGAGAGAATGACGTCAGTAATGTCTTAAATGTAGATTCCGTTTCTATACTTAAGAGCATGATAATGGCATTTTAAATCTCCTTTTTTCAGTCAATTTTCTTTTAATTTGTACCTGTGATCACGTTTATCATAATACTACGGCAAACGAAGGATAGTTTTTAAGTCGTCCGAGAAACAATTCCCAAATTAACTCACAATTGAGTCACGTACGCTACCATTACCCCACCAGACCCGTCGGCAGAGTAAAGCGAAATTTTTAAATTATAAAGGGCTTTTGAAAAATACCGCATAAAAAATAATTAATTACAGCCAAACTAAGGCCCATTCAACGGAACCACTACTTTTCCTCCTTCTTCTCGCTCAAAGTGTACTTTTTATAAAATTGCATTGACAAATACATCATATTGTCCCCGGCTTGCCATTATTGCTCACTCTAGATTCAGTCTGCAAGCATTTAAGGGGAAGGAGGGAAGATCAACGGGACTAAGGAGTGTCGCTCGAATCAAGAAACGCGATGCGCGGCTGGTGGTAGGGAGGTAGGGGGCGTGTATTAGACTCCTTTGAGGCAGCGTTTCGGCATGAAATAATCGAGATGCGGCGAAGCGGTTGAAATATTTCTATAGGGCTATTAAAACACCATGTTCACCCATAAAAAAACGTTTTATCTGTATCGAAAACTTCAAAATTCAAAATAACTACATTTAGACCCTTAAGGCGATCCGTCGTCGCATGAACCTGGGTTACTTTTATAATTTTTTTCTCGCCAATCCGCACATATTAAGACCACGTATTCTTAGATCAGATCATTTATTAAATATAAGCGCCGGCCTAATGCTGCATGTTGGTGAATACTCACCCCCTGCCAAACACCCCTGACGTGGCTCGCAGGTTATTATGTAGATGTACATGTAGAGAATCTCCACCGCACTCGAAAAGGTGTGCCGACTATTAATGATAGACAGTACGTCAACGAGGCATGTTCGTTAGTTATGTGTAGTGACAGCGAGCGTAAAACATCGTATTGCAACTGAATTAATTAGAAGTTAATAATGGGAAAGTCTAACTGATGGGAGGGAAAATTCAAGATTAAATCTTTTGCGGATATTTCGAGTAGAATACTTGTTGCTTGGTCTTCATGGTATTTTGAGAGAGCCAAATTATTATGGTCAAAACGATCAAATGAATGGGATTAGGGAAATAGACTGCAGAACCGATACATTTAAATGTTGTTTTTTTCAGCGTGCAACAAGGGACCATAAAACCCAAGATAGTTTAGCTCGAGTATAGCTTGAATCGGACTAGGTGAAATAGACTCTGCATGCATAGTTAATAACTCACTGTACTCGTCGATATCTACCGATTCGATCGATGGATTTTTCTTCCTCATATGAAAATCCACTAGGATCGGTAGAATATTAATTGCGTTCGCTTGGTTTCGCTGTTAGTTGGGCCCGCCCGCCTTTGTGACGTGCGGGATTCCTCGTCCCCTCCCCTCCTTTCCTATCCTTCCCTTGGAGGTGTCGTCGGGCTCTCATCGCGGCGATGCCTCCTATCCTTATCCTTCCTCTGCCTTTCCCCTCTCGAGGTGGCACGGGCGTATAAGTCTCGGACTTGGTTCCCGGCCCCTCGAGAGCGTATCCTTTGCGGGGCCCGCCCTGGGACCCCCGAATCCACTGTACTCGTCAATACTAGCTATCTGCATGCATTTATTGGCATGTTAGAACCCATGCATGAATCACTTACTACGCTAATTTTTCGTTTTTCTAATGCCAACTATAGTTATATTTCTATGGTGGCATGCTCATTTTCTTAGCACTCTCCTAGTTTCTGATGTGACCGCATCGCGCTGTCCTTTATGCTTGGTATGTGCCCGCCAAGTGAGCGCGTGTCTGATTAAAGCTAGGATCACGAGTATTGCAATAGAAGGTGCTCAAGTCAGCTTCAAAATGTGCTGTCAGCCACCACGCATTTAAATGGGTTTACAAAAGTCGGCTCTCGCGTCGCTGACGGGTAAATCGATCCGTGTATCATGGGGAAATAAGGTATAATAAGCCGTTTTAACCAAAATAAATATACATGGTGATGTGACCTATCAGCATCATAAAATTTCAACCCTATTCCTTGCAATTACGAACATTTTACTTCAAAGAATTGGTAAAAAGTGGATCGTAATACATTCATCACCGCGCCGCGGTCATTTTTGAAAACCGATGAAAATGCGACCGAAAAGACAACAGAAATGAGCCTTCTAAGGGAGGGAATTGGGCCTCCTCCATGCAGTCCTCTATGGCTAGGATGAGTGCTGCATGCCTCAAGTTGTGGAACCACCTCAAGCCACACACCTCGTTTGTGGCTTGCACCGTACCTCGTAGATGTAGATGTTAAACCGTGATAATCCAGAAATAAGATTTAATGCTTTCCCAGCGAATAATGTGCCTAATAGTTTCTCGGGATTCCCACCGGGTTAAACGGTCGTATTTTAGCCGACGTTGATTTTTGTTTAGTATAGTAGAATCTATTTCTAGTGTCTAGTACAAAATTTTGACCCACCTCGAATGTAGAGTTATGTTTTTAGGTATGTACGAATGTTACAACCGGGATTTGAAACCCGTTCTGAATAAAATATCAGATGCGATGGAACGTCCGCGTGATGGACAAGGCAATCCGGGACTAGCGCCATCAAGCGCAAAAGAACTGTCCAATACTGAGGCACTTGAGCAATTTCCTCGTATAATTCCGGATACAGAACTTTACAAAAGGTCATTTAACGACAGATTTTACTTACAAAATACAGATAGCTGCGGTAAAAGAGCTGACTTTATGATTTTTAGCATATTTATTGTAGTTTCATGCACCGAATTAATTGTGAAAATGAGACGTGGTAACAAATAAAACGACGTAAAGAACCCCTGAGGATGAGCCCCAGTTGAAAATAGTAACCCAACAGGTTTTCATATTCGTAATCAACGCGCTCTATTAGTTTGCGGTGATCCCCCTGCGCTACCCATGGTGCTACGACAGAAAGATAATTCTGGAAGTATGCTCCAGAACCTTATTCAGCACCCTATCAAACCTGAATCAATCGATCATTTCTCTGCCAACTGGTACGATCGCTCTATGTCAACAGGGACGGAAAAAATGACCGTGTGATTCAGGCCGAAGCCACTAGCTCTACTCAAGTTGGAGTTAGTCCACATGCCATCTACACTAAATAAAAATAAATACGACCTAAACCCGGTGGGAATCCCAAGAAACTCTTAGGCACATTATTCGCCGGGAAAGCATTAAATCTTATTTCTGGATTATCACGGTTTAACACTGTTTTCATAGAGGTTTGCTAACTTTGCCGCATAGAGTATTAAATATTTTACCTGCAACATCAACCCACATAATAACATCGTCTTCACTAATCTTCGCCATTCAGCTGAATGACCGATTTTTCCCATTCAATAACTCCAAAAAAAATACTTAAGCCATCTGCTTGTCTTCATCGGGCCTTTTTTATCAAATTATTATTTGTTTCCTTCAAAATAAGCTTATTCATCGTTATTATTAGTTAAATGAAGCATTGCAATATTTCCAATTAACTTATTTTCGCACGACGCTTTCGTTGTCACAGCAGCATGTTCAAGTGCCAGAGCAATTTTGTTGACACAAAAAGGCGCGTAATGCGTACATAAATTTAGTGGAAATGCTCCAATAACTTATTACACTTGTAATTTTTTTCATTACGCCGACGTTTGGCATATTTATTGCACCTCGACAGGGCTTAAAGTAAAAGATTATGTAATATTAAGATGGTAAAAAAATCTTTCAGCAAATATTCAGTGATATTACAAAATTATAATTTATATAAATATAATAAAAAGTATTTTTGAAAATGTTCTTGTAATAACGAAATCCATCGTGGAAAAATAAATCCAGTGGAAATGTTTCAATGTCTTATTTAACTAATATTAAATACTATCACTACACCGTGCCACATTTTATATATGACATAATACGTATAATCTTCATCGTTGTACCGTTTTTTAAAGGACGATTTAAGTGAGTATAAATGAGAGTATAATAACGTAATAATGCAAATAATGAAAACAGAATGAACTATAAACTAAATCTTCCATAAACTCGTAAAATCCTCGCTATTCAAATGATAAAAAATTATATAAAAATATATCGCTTAATTCCATTTTATGCATTTCGGTCTGTCCGGAATAAAAAAACTTCCCGCTTTCCTGGAAAACCAATGCCACGTCGCAGAGTATGAGAAGACGAGGAGACATGAGGAAGAATCGCAAACGCTTTCCGGACGTCAGAAAACAAAAATCACGGTGGAATATGGAGGGTGACACGAGGGGAAGATGTCGGAGGGGCGGAATAAGCTAATAAAAAAAGAAGAAGGAAGAAAAGCGACCCCGTTGTTTGATCGAAGAAGAGGAAGGGTAGGTTGCGGAGACAATAGACCGCTAGCGAAAAAGAGAGAGTTATAAAGGCACAAAAGATGAAAAAAGAAAAGGAGAAGAATCTTTTGAGGATTTGGCGAAAAGGCTTTGCCGGGTTGCGTGCTGTTCCTGGCGAGGGAAAGAGATACCGAGGCAGATAAGTAGACGGCCTTAGACTGATGGAAAGTTTAAAGAAAAGTGGAGCGAAAGAGGAACTATCATTCGTTTTGGGGATCCTCTTTATTCCCCAGCAGAAAAGGAAAAGCTCATTTTCAGTTCAGATCCTTATCCTGAAATCACGCGCTATGACACGTGAATCAGCGACGTCACCTTATGATGGGTAGCTATTTATGCCCCCTTCAGATTACACTTGTTCCAGCAAACGTTGGAACCAACGTGCATTCACACAACGATGGTTACAACCTGTGCTGCTCTCTAGTGCTGACATCTAAAGTGAACGAGAAATTGACGGTTAGCAAAGCTGTTGAGGCATGCAGGGTCAAGATATTATTGTGTTCAACGTGTATTTAACGAATAATTTTTCTTCCGCCCATATTCTTCTTTGCTTGGACAAATCCATAAAAAATAGAGCAAGGGATCCATAAAAAAATCCATAAAAGAAAATAGAGCTGCACGAACTTTTTGTCTTTCTCTTGTCACTTCCTCTTCCGGTTTCGCAGCGCCTAACCATCGTAAAGTGGCAACGCTCGGAACTACGTGAATTATTGTCAGGACATGCGGGACATGCTATACAGCTAGTTCGGCCAATTATCGTTAGGACGATCGCTCGGAAATTCGTAATCTGAACCAGTGACGCAGCGAGGGGGGGTTTTGGGGGATAAAAGCCCCCCCCCCCCCAAGAGCTCAGAGAAATTTTTAAGTTTAATCCCTTTTACTGAATTGGATTGATATTATTAATAGAATAGTGTAAGTATTAATAAAATATCCCTCAGAAAGCCGTAAAACTCACCATTTTGAACCATTTATTTTAAAATGCCGCAATTTATGTATTAATCTCGCACCTACCGCTTATCCTGGTGGGTATTCCATACCCCCACACACCCCTGTATTAGTTCCACCTAACCCTCCTCCCCCCCAGCCTTAATTTCTAGCTGCGCACCTGGCGAGTATGACCCACAATGTGGTAGTAAGAGTGTAGGTGATCTCGATGATTCATCGTCCAGCATATCCGTATTCGACTGCTCGTCTCCGATTGCTCTGACGGAGTTCGGGCAATTTCTCCATTTCATTTGTTCGTCAAAAACATGAGACAATCGGCGGTGGACATCTAGCACCAAATGATCCCTTCTCAAAGCACTCAAGTACGTGGATCGGATAGCCTTTGAATATTTTCTGCCACTGCCAAGATTTGAACCCGGATTGATAGGGTTGAGTCAGTGATTTTGTGTCAAACGTCGAATGTGGGTCCCTCTAAATATCCTTGACTTTGTATTCATCACCGTGCAACATATCCAAAAGATTAATTATCTTAAAAGGTTTAAACGACATTGTCGAGCCCCATGATCCTACTTTTTGTACCATACTCGCAACGCATATTAGATCATTATACCTTGTTCGTCTTCTTGCAGGTCATTCATTAAGCCTATCTCGAGGAAAATTGTGGTTCTCGGATGATCAGGCCAGTGGTGGAGCTTAGGGGGCGAGCGCCCCCCTCCCTTGCTGGCCCGCCAGTATTGCCAAACATTGCAGTACCACAATTATAACTTTTATATGTATAATAAAATGGCATTGTCTTGTATAATAGTGTAATAAATTTAACTAAAATTTTCTTAAACTCTGCGCGTGACTTGATTATTTTTTATTAGGATAAAAGGAAAGGTAACTCAAGATATCTATTGCGCCCCCTCCCCCTCGAGTTTTTTCTGTATCCGCTACTGGATCAGGCGTTAATTAGCCAGTCAGCGAGGGGTCTGCAGGCTCTAGTGGATGCGTTAGACAAACGTTTCGACGAATATGGCGTGAGGGTTGATCACTAGAAGACAAAATTTTGGACGTTCTATAAAGCATTACGTTTTGCGCGTCTAGTCGTTTCATCACTGAGCTGACAACAATGTGTTCAAGAACTTTGCATTAGATAGACGTTAAGGATATTTGTCTGTAATTAGATGGCTGCTCCTTGTCGCCACTTTTGAATATGGGCATTACATTGACATTTACCTAGTTACTAGGCACTTCGCGTTGCTTGATGGATTTCCTGAATATTAGCTGCAATGGGGCGTCAGATTTGTGGTGGTGTGGGTGTCATGTCCTGGGTCCGGAGAGCATGGAATACCATGGAATACTCGCTCTACGATGAATACAACCCAAACTTCTCTCGCTTTTGCGACTTGTAGCCATTCATTTTCATAAACACGAGAATTTTCCTTTTCCTTAAGAAGAATATAAAAGCTATTGGGCTAATATAAATTGAAAAATTTTCATAACAGTAGGGGTCGGGGAATCATGACCCCCTCTAAATCCTTCCCTGAGGATGAGAGTTTACTAATACACGGGAGAAGGGATTTCTTCTGGACCAGGTGATCCTCATTCCGATTAGGGTGGATTTGCTTTGAGTATTTCGGCAACATCTCCTCCTTTCATGGACCTCCCTCTTCAGTTCTTAATAAGGCCTACTCTATCTTTTCAATTTTTCAAGAAATTACAGGGAGAAGTAGCAGACACCCCCAAAATCTTCCACTAGGGATGGATACCATTGAGGTATCTGTTATTTCTAGTTGAGTGCCAATTGAGTTGACAAATATTTCAAACGTCACGCGATACATGCCAAATAATGAAATATCACTCTTTGAAAACAGTTATAAAACATATCTATGCTTAGAGAGAGTAAGAAGCCGCATTCTCAGGATGTATAGTCAGGCACTTCATGAACGTGAATAATGGTTAAATATCCGTTGCCCGTTGCTACGTGTTAAATAAGGGTGATTGTTTTGCGATGATATCATATTTGAGGAATACCATTGAGGAGATTTAAAATACACCAAAATCTCGTTTCCTCTGCTTCCTTGGCCTCGTGTCTTTCTCTGCTCCTTTGCCCAAACACCATTTCAAGCTTTTCACAGATTTGTCGGTCGATGAGAAATAGACTTAATTAGAAATCATGAACCTAGTATGATATCCAAAATTTGCGTTCCATTGTGTTTCGTTGGCTATTCTTCTAACGTTTCCATTTTAAAATTATTATTCACGCAATGAAATTTTTAGGGGTCTTCGAATATAATTTTTCATACCAACTGAAAGCAGGGATAGGTGAGTAACACAGGTAAAAAGTAAAATTCCGTATTGCAAGCCCAGATAACTTCTGTTCGTATGGGCATCATCGGCATTGCTAGCCATTCCGTGAAGACGCTCTTCTGAGTCGTCGGTGCTGTGGAAAATCCCAACCGCTTCTAATGATTGGCCTCCAAGTCGAATCGGACGATATCCAATTCTCCGCTTAAGCATTCCGAGGGTGCATTTTCCGGTTGTGCGGGACATAGCAGTCATCGAACGCGCTCTCGGCCTCTTGACGGCTACCAGTAATCGGGCCAGACTGCATGCAGCTCTTTATCATTGGCGTTAAGGGTGGTAGGGAGATAGATGGTCGTGTGGTTGTCAGTTGTTTGACGCCAGCTCTGAAGAATGTCGTCATCTTCTCCACTCTTGAAAGGCCCCCTCCCACCCTATCCACATTATCCTTACGAACACCATTCAACGAGAGTTCTGCAATTCAATTTTTCTAGAGTGTTCACGCCGAATTAGACGGACCCCTGTCCTTCCCCACCCACTCCCCTTTCCACCCAACCAACGGTTCTAGATGCGTATATAAGGCCAAGAGCGTTCACTTCGAATTTGCAATGGTTCTTTGTCCACCGTGCTGTTAACATACGTGAGTGCTGTCTGTGATCGTAATGAAGAGGTTGAAGCGCTGGAGTGTCTGCGGATTCCAGGACATCGTGGTTGCCTCGTCTCATGCTTTGAAAATGTAAGTCGATAATTGAATGACGAAGAACAAGTATTTTTTCAATTGTCTGCATTAATTTATATGTAAATAATCGATATTGTGATACGGTTATCGTGCACACTCGTGAATATCTGTGCTTTCATTCCGTAGTTTCTATTAATCTCTGCCAATGTCATGGGCCTTACTACTACCCTCGTAATTAATGACTCGTACATAACCATATGAAATTCTAGTGTTAATATTTAATATTTGCATCGAAGTACTAAATTTGAATTAGATATTAAAATATATTCAATCCATTCATTTCAGGAAAGGGCGTCGGGAGTCATCGTGTCTCGGCCATTTCTTCCTGTTTTCTACGCCATGCCCAACGCTCTCCGAGCTGAGTCTTCACTTGAATACTCTTCAATTCTACTTCAAGCGCTTCGCAATTTGTTCATATTCCTCACTATCCTTCATTTTATTATGCCATATTTCTTATTCAATGCTCTATTTTCTGGCAGTTGCCCATGAATCTGTCTTCACTGAGTATTTCTTTACTTCGTTGACGTTCTTACACAAAAGCTGCTTGCGCCAATGTTGACCTTGGATAATCTCTATTGTTTTTTACCATAATTCAATTTCTTCTGGGTTCTTTCATGCTCTAAACAATGCTATATGAATCTTCTCCTCAATGCACGCATCTTTCGCGGGGACTAAGATTATCTCTCCGAATGTATATCTGGAAACTTCATTCTATAATCTTCACTTCCTTCTTCATCATTGAGAGTAACTTCGCTGCTCTTAAGTAAGTCCAGTTTAGTTCCTAGGTTTTCATGCATTTGTCTGGGGGTTTTCTCTTAATTATCCAATTTCATCACCTATTTCTGAATATTGATACATGCCAAAAGCACGGGTTCTGACTTTTTATCGTGGTCTATTTTTTCTAACTTCTTTTTCGCTATTTATTAAGGCAGAAGAAGTCTCCTGACATTTTCTGTGAAGCACGCAGCTTACCTTAAACGTTCTTCTTTCGTAATTGCCACAGCATAATTATCTTAAATTATCTATCAATTGCCTTCGTTTGACTTGGTTGTGGCTTCGATCTCCTCACCCTCCAACACCTTCTACGAGATCATCATGAGTGCAGCAAGCAGCCGAGAAGAGAGTGATCTGTGCAGTGTGAGTGTAATAGTGTTCTTGTGAAATGGTCAGTTGTGTGATTAGCGCGGAGCGACGACGTGGGATCGCCGATGGAAAGCAGAGTTCTTCCGCCGAGGGACCTTGCAGATGATTCGAGGTAAGGGATCGACTCCTCTTCCAGGGCACACAGTGTGTAGGGTGGTTAAGGTTATTTCACGAGACATGGCCTATTCGCGGTAGGGCCCTCCGACGGGGCTTTAGAGAAATATTTTATACTCTGTTCACTGCTCCAAGTTGATGATATTGCGAATTCTCTCATGTTGAATTCATATTTGCCTAATTTGAAGTTACTTTGATTAGGGCCATTTGCATAGTGCGTAGTTTCTTTTTCAGGTGGACGAGATTATAGTTAAAGAAATAGCTTGTTCTCATTATTTTTGTACTGCTTCAAATGTTGATAGTGCTTATTTCTTATACTGTGTTTTTATTATGCCGTGTGTATTTTTTTCAGGTGGCTGTGATAAATTAATTTCCGTAAATTTTACCGTAACTTTTAAATAATATTATTTTGACAGGATTAGATCGCCCTACCTACGTTAAAAATATTCTCCAAATCATTATAAATCTAGTATCGCGCCTGTTATCGAAATTCGTTGTCGTGTAGTGGTAATTAATTAAATATCTTCTTGGAGCGTGCAGAGTATAAACCCCTTAGAGAAGTGGAGGGAGAATAAAGTGATTAAGCTGATGGGTTAGGTAGGACACTTAAAGATGTTAGGCAATTAATGTCACTTAAAAACACACACTTAAAGGCATTAGGAAATTCTATGAAACTCCCATTCCTCCATTAATGATAATATAGCAGCATTTATTTTGGTTTAATGTGAAATATTGTTTTTCTAATGTTTGCTTTTGTTTTTCTGATGTTTAATGGACGCCTGTGTATGACCTTCAATTTTCTGTAATTGTTACATGATAGTATAATTTATTTCTATTGTATCTGGTTGTAAGCAATATGCGACTCTTCATATTGTAATAAAGCATTGTTAAGGAAATGTTAATATTGTCTCGTCATTTCTTACTTCCGAAGGCAGCCTTTCCTTCGCCCGTTTTGAAGGCGGGGCTGTAACATGGCACAGTAGGACGTCTCTCGTATCTATCATCATGAGAGGTGTAGATACGAGATGCGTGATTGGGCCGGCCATTCGGCCTTCGTCGATTCTATGACGAGGGCCGAGAATTGGGTCCAGCGATGCTAGCATGGTACCTCTTTGGGTGGCAACAGGAAACCCATGCAACGTATCCCTTTTCCCAGTCTCTTTATCCCCTTATTGCTTTTTTATGTTCTTCTATTCTTAGTGTAGTCATGTGTGTGGTTCTCATGTTGGCGTTCAGGCGGACGACGGTATGTATTGCAACTAATATGGCTAACTCATCTTTCACGCTCACCTGATTATATTTTTTGAATTTACGTGTTTTGCTTTGTTTGCAAATCGGGAATCCGCGTCTAAATTTTGGTCTCAGTCCAGCGTTATTATTTCTCCAATAGTGCGATGGTTACAAAGTTCAATATTTTGCATTTATTTTGCTTTCTAATCAGAACTATAGACGGGAGAAAGTGCTAAAACGTTACTTTACTCGTGATGAATGTGGTACTTAAATAGATTACGGAAAATAAATACCTCGTTCGCCCTGGTGGATATAGTTAATGACAATGAATCAATGAGCAACACAGCTGACGCCTAAACAATCATTTGCAAACTTCTCGAAGAACATAGCGGGATTTTTTAGTATTGTGGTGGGTGGAATAGTCATCTATCGAAGTTCACCCGTGCATGAAATAATAGTAAGTCATCCCCACCAGATACAGTCGTAATGTTATTTATTTCATTATTACACAATATTCGGTATTGAATTCCGGTCAAAAGTAATATTTTTCCTCAGTAGAATTTTTCACGGTTATAGGAGTGGTGGTACTCGTTGATATCAACTTTTCAAGTGTCATTATGTTATTCATGTTTTTGCTACGGTGTTTCAGATTTTTTTCAGTAAGGCGCATAAGCCCACGTTATCAGGAGTTTTAAATATTGTTTGTAGTAATGTCTGGAAGAAATACTCGATTTTGGAGTCTAGAAATTGAATATAGATCGTGAGGAGTTGAGGTTGATATAAAGGGAATTCGTCCTTAAAATTATGGTGGTACACTTTCGGGCGACTCTAAGGGGTTCGCCACTAGCCAACCCCGTGTTATTTATCGAAGTATGACCAACTTATCATTCCAGAGTGATCGGAAAAATGTCAGAAGGGGATCTGCTATAGGTAATAACGCTCAACAGATCAAGATGGTAACCTCTGTTTTTTGTAAGATTAACATTAAAACCGGCTTGGTTTGAGTGATATTATACTAGACGTTTGATGAAACAATTAAATCAGTAGGAAGACTTGATTTGGGATATTTTGATAAGGATATTTAGCAGAATTTCATGCATGCTTATTTATTTTACAGATGACATTGATTAACGTCACTTTCATTGGTCGATGTTTTTCAGGGAGACAGAATTCCTTAACATTCCGTTTATTGTTCCTTATTTGGAGTTCAATTGCATTTTATTTGCAGGGATGAACAGTGTTTTCTTGGAACTGTCATTTTGTTCCTCAACCCTTGATTTTGTATCGCGCCCAGTGGCGGATACAGAGAAAACTCAATAGGGAGGGGGTCGCAAAAGAGTTACCTTTACTTTTATCGCGATAAAAAGTAATGAAGTCAAATGCAGAGGTTCATAAAATTTAAATTAAGTGATTATACACGTATTCAAGACAATGCCATCTTATGATATAAAAAAATTAAAATTGTGGTTCTGCAATATTTGGCAATGCGGGTGGCCCCGCAAAGGTGGGCGCGCCCCCCGTCTGTATCCGCCACTGATTGCTCCTGAAATTGCAATTCATATTGGTGAGTATTAATCATCCAGGAGTATGAATGAGTCAGCTGGCAGGACGTGAGATGCATTTTAACACTTTGCGTGCCATGGACGTAATATTACGTCTACCTATTTTATCGACTTTGATTGCGTGAAGCTGTACTATTTCGCTCGCGGTACTTTTCGAGTTTACTGCTTAGTGGTTTTGTTATTTCAAAAATCAACTGCTCGATGGAAAAAGTTCTTTTAATGTCTTGAGGACGAAAAGTCCTCTGTAGCTACCGGCACCCTTATCTCAGCCTACTTAGTGTGAGAATTCTTTGGAGGCAAGAACCGTTCGTTGAGGGTTCAGTGACCCGTTTTGTCATCCATGATTTTGAATGATTTGCTTGGAACAATGCTTTTGTATTATTTCCATGGTTTAAATAGTTAAAATTGAGCGTGATAGAAAAATATTATGCATTTTATGGCGGTACATCATTTGTTGTAATTTTTTTATTTTTCAAAAACATCAGGTTTTCATTATTAAAAAAAATATTTAAAATTTAGCGATAAATGTTACTGAACTCATTCATAAAGATGATCAAAGTCCATTTTTATTGAAAAACACGTCAATATAAATATATATTTGATGCTAATGTTTTGAAAAAATTTGCGAATTTAGTGAAAATGGCTGGATTTTTCAGTAGGGCTTTAAAATTATCGGCCGGCACTCAAAGTGTCAACGGTATTCGGGATATTTTGACTGGCATTTGCAAGTACATCGCTAGATTACACGTCGTTGGTTGGTTGTTTTGTTCACTTGTCCATATCCCTGACTTCTTCCTTATCCAGCATAGTAACAGTGGTCATCGGTAGGCCTTGTGGATTAATATTCTCATCGTACATCGCGGGATGACTGAGCCGAATCAGGCTATTTGGTGATTGTCGTAAGCAGTGGCACAGCGAGGGGGGGGGGGTTTTAGGGGGATAAAACCACCCCCCAAGAGCTCACAGAAATTTTTTAGTTTAATCCATTTTACTTAATTGGATTGATATTACTAATAGAATAGTGTAAGTATTAACAAAATATCCCTCGGAAAGCCGAAAAACTCACCATTTTGAACCATTTACCTTAAAATTTCTCAATTTATTAATCTCGCACCTACCGCTTATCCTGGTGGGTATTTCATACCCCCACACACCCCGGTATCAGTTGTACCTGAACCCCACCAGCCTTAATCCCTGGCTACGCCCCTGATCTGAACAGGACATTACAGCAAGGATGAGAGTAGAGGGAATAGTATCGTGGAATAGAGGGCATCGTAGTATCTCGAGCTTGTGATCGAACTATAGAGGGAGCCATCGAAAAGAAAAGGTCATAACGAATGCACATACGAGTAGGCTGTGTTAGCTCTCACCAATTATGCATTGATCCATGCAAGTTGACAACAACCATGCAAAAAATTACAAATTCATTATGTGGATAAATATCCATGCAGCTGCATTAAACTAGTTAGATGCCGAAAAGGAAAAAAGGACCAACAAACTCAAAAGCCCGATAAGGTAAAAAAGTAAATAAAAACACCCATTTGGTCAGTTTAGCAAGTGCAGCGATTAATTATATTGATGGGACATCTGCTACTATTTCTGGTAGTCCTAGGAAAGAACATCTTAAATCACTTTTTTCGGCAGCCCATTATTTTTTTCTTCCTCTCGTGATCTCTCATCTACATAATACCCCGAAAGCCGCCTAAAAGGCGTGTGGCAGGGGGTGTTAGGACACCAGCCGTTTACAACTTTAAAAAAATTAAGTGCTCTAACGAAGTTGGGACTAGCGTTCATAAAAGTCCTTCACTGTTCGGGGGAAAAACGAATTCCCATATCTATCCGTTCGGAAAAAACAACTCTCTTAATTTATCGCTTCTATCAAACCTGGAAATATAGTGTTGCTCAAATATTATGTTCTCTGTGTCGCTCTTAAAGATATCCATTCTCAATTGTTCAAGCAATTTAAGCCTAGCGCGCAGCCTCCGAGTCTCCAATGGCTCCCAGCCTAATTCGCTTAACATCTGGGTAACGCTGTCTGTACGCCCGTAGGAGTTTTTGACGAAACGCTCAGCCTTCCTTTGTATTTTATTCAGTTCGCGGATTAAGTCTCTCTGCACCGGATCCCATACGCTCGCTGCATATTCAAGGTGCGGTCGGACGAGAGCGACATAGCACCTTTCTTTTACTTTCTCATCCGAAAATCTTCCCACAATACGCTTGACGAATCCTAATTTCTCTTCTACCATAATACGAAGGTAAATGAAGTACACCATTCATGTCATCTGTGAACACGTCCTCTCTGAATCTACTTAGTAAGTTCACCCTACATTTCGTTTTTCGCTCAAGTAACAACACCCAGCCTAGCTCATCTCGCAATGCACTTACGCTGCTCTGTTTATCGTGGCAATCTATCACAAATCTAGCTATCCTGCGCTGTACCTCATTGATTTCCGCAATCAGTTTTGTATCGCATGAGTCCCGCACACTAGTCTCAGATGATCATATATCCATAAAGACATATAGCTCTTTCTTTGACCTTCTCGTCGCATTTCCCAATAATTCTCTGAACAAATCCACATTTACGATATATCGTTCCACAAATTTCTCGTATCTGTTTTCTCCAACAGAGTTTCCGAGTTCGAGTGACACCTAAGTATTTGAAAGACTCTGCGATTAATAACTGAACCCCGTTTATGGTGTACCTTCCGTTGGAAGAAATAGGCTATTACCCCAAATTAATGACCACATACTTGCCATAATTTAATTATAATTTCCATTTACAACACCATGCGCAAATGTCAGAGGTTTTTTTAAAATACACTGCAATCGGCTCGTCAACAATATATCTTTTTAATATTGCATCATTTGCAAAAAGTCAAATCTTGCACGTGAGACCCGTTCTTATATCATTTATGTAAAGAAGAAACAAAAGGGGTCCAATGACAGTTCCGTGAGGTACCCCTGAAGTTTGGGGGATATAACCCCCCCAGGGCTCAGAAATTTTAAGTTCAATCCATTTTATTTAATTGGATTGATATTACTAATAGAATAGTGTAAGGATTAATAAAATATCCCTCAGAAAGCCGTAAAACTCACCATTTTGAACCATTTATCTTAAAATTCCACAATTTATTAACCCTTTCTAACCCAGAGGATCTTCTAGGAGTAATCAAATTTCAAGATTTTCATTTGAAAAACTTGGAAATTGTGCTCTCAATCATAATTATCGTGGCAGCTAAATATTTCGTCATTACAATTTACACCACAAAATAATGTGTAGTTTAGATATTTCCTAAATAGAGCAGAAAATTTAAAAAAATTTGATGTTGCTTAGAAGCAACATTGGGTTATAATGGGTTAATCTCGCTCCTGCCAATTATCCTGGTGGATATTCCATACCCCAACACCCCGGTACTAGTTGCACCTAAACCCCCCCCCCCCCCAGCCTTAATTCCTAGCTGCGCCCCTGGTCCGTGCTATTTCCGTCCAAAACAACTCTCTGCTCACGATCGTTCAAGAAACCTTCTAATTCATCCTAATGCGAGTGCAACTATTTCGTAGGTTTCCAATTTGACCATTAGCCTTGATTGCATGCGCACGTGGAAAAAAATCGCTCTTTTCTCTCCTTACCTTGAATGCTAGAAGTCTGTCTATGGATATGGGAACGTTTTCGGGAGAGGAAGAAAGTGAAGTAGATATAGAAGTCGAGAGAGGGAGACACTTCCTTCCCGGAGGACTCTTCTTCTCTTTGAGTTGCCTCGCGCCACTAACTCTTCCCCAATTCTTCCTCTCCGCCCACAATTACCTTCCTCTTCCTCTGAGGAGTAATAAATCGCGTCCCTCCCGACGAAAAAGTATCCCACATCCCAAAAACGGTCGGTCTTTCCGCCCTCCGCGCACTCCCCCCACGGTGCACCGAGTCCGAGCCAAGCTTTCAAAACTCGAAAACTTCCATCCGCCCCATCCACTTAATGCTCACACATCTTTAAGTTTTGGTGTTGCAGTAAAAGCCACGCACCCACACCTGGTCGACCGACCGTCAATAACCGCCTCAACTGGACTGGGTAATTGAGATGAGCCACAATGCCCAGCCAAACCCGATTGTTCGATGCGATCGGAAATCAACCATTCAGTGATTCAAACCGTAGGTTAGTTTTTGCCAGGATAGAGCTCACCCCAGACTAGCCCACAGGCGTTTGAACTTCAAATATTCAAGATAGGGGGGCCAGTTCCTCTCCCTGGGTACCTTACCCACTATTAGTGTATTCATAATGTACAAATTATTTGGTTTTAGAAATCCCAGTTTAGACGAATGTCAATGGTCAATTTTAACCGCATTTGAAAAAGTCTAGATTAGCGCCCATGCGATGCCACTCTACGTGACGTCACAGGGACCTAGTTTCTATACGAGTAGATAGGAGTTTTACATCGTCTGAGATTACCAATGCATGCATGAGGTACAGAGATCAGAGAAACATGTCTTAATAATCACCTATTAAAACTGCCTATGGTCGGAAAGTTTCCTTCGTTTGATAAGGTATTAATAATCCTTATTTAAGCCAAGCGCTACCAGCTAGCAGGGTACTCAGCTACCTGCTAGCAGCCTGCGTCGTATCAGCGCTCAAGTCTCGCCCCAAGGTCACCTCATAAGGCGGCAGGGGGAACCAGAATTACGTCACACGGACTTTTTCCTATCATTCCTACTTAGCCGACGCGTTTTCGCGCGCTTGAAATTTTTCACTTTTCGTTTAATGTAAATGTGTGAAATTCTTATTCCAGGAGTAATAATCTTTCGATTTAGGCAATAAAAAAATACTAGGAAATACCCTATTGTCAATAACCGCCTCATCTGCACTGAGTAATTGAAATGAGCCACAATGTCCAGACAAACCCGATTGTTCGATACGATCAGAAAGCAATCATTCAGAGGCTCAAACCGAAGTTAGTTTTGGTTATGCAAGGGTAGAGCTCACCCCGGACTAGCTCACAAGCGTGTGAACTTCAAATAGTCAGGGTATGGGGGCCAGTTCCTTTCCCTGGGCCTCATCACTCTGCAAGGATTTTATGTTTGGGGATGTCTGAAGGCTTCATTTGGGGATTGAACCCAGGAGTTCTCGATCAGAAGCCAAATTCTCTACCCAGTAGGCTACCACGCTCTTCCGTGAGAAGCGATAACTCTGTAATTCCGCAAGAATATATTTTTTATCAACTAGATTTCACGTCATAGGGAGTTCTTACATTCTACTTCATCCAAAAAATTCTAGCAGAGCCTGAAGCTGTTTTCATATCAAAATGGTTGAGGCCAGCCTAAAGCACCAGTTACAACAATGAAGGGAACAGTGGAAGAAAGGAAAATAAGCGAATGTCAACCAATGAGCAGTATGAGAAAAATAACTTATAAAATATTCTTTTGGTGTCCCTCAGTTGTGTCACATACCTCTTTCATCAATGATCACTATTATTCATGAAAGAATTCCTTGATAAATATTATTCGGATTCCATTGTAAAATAGGCAAATCTAATTTTACATAAATATTGGTCTAGTTATTACACAGAAAACTGGGCTAAATGTTTTGTTATTAATTTTTTATCTAATAAAATATGACGAATACATAGCGAATAAACTGGTGTATATTTAATACCATCCATTTGGTTTAGTTGAAAAATCATATTTGAAATGTTTAAAACTTCCAATATGTTTCACTAAGGATAACAAGCAATTAACATGGTTATATTTTTGATAGTTTCTGATAGTGAACTGATAGTCTCTCCACCCAAACAAGGGGATGAGTTTAAAATATTAAACAGTAAATATGTTATGCTATATAAGAAGATAAAGAATTGTCATTTTGAAAACTTTTTTAATTTTTTCGCTAAGACCACGCTTAATAACCCATATTTTTCACTCCACTTCTTTTCCAATCTTTCCAACTTTAATCTTATTCCAATTTTAAAAAATGGCAACTTTCCACAAACGTTTAATCACTAAACCGACGAAGATATTAGCATCTGGTACCAATTGCAAGTTTCCAGTGCCATTTAAATTGCCATTGCCTGATAGTGGTGTATGAGATGGTCGGGTAATTCATGATGACACAATGTGCACTAACCCAGGTAGGTTACGTGATTTTTGTGCGGAAAGTAACTAAAGGCTATTAATTTTAACAAGGACGTTAAGTCATCACGTTCAATTTGAAGATTAACTATATTACTACAAAAGAGTTATAAAATAACCAATACATCCACATATTACCCAGCGAGCTATCTCTATGGTGTAAGAAATGAGATTGGCCAATCATAAGCATGCAGCATGCGATACTATAGGGTAGTTTCCTTCATCAAAGAAAACGAAATGCATTGATTGCGATTCGTTACCCACCATTAGCGTATGCATAATATACTAATTATTTGGTTTTAGAAAAAATAAATATAATTTTAGGAGTGAGTCAGTCATTGCGACAAACATACCAGATTAACTTTATATAAACGTTACTTTGTCTTTATCAGGGTACAGATATTTAATCTACCGCCCGCGGAAATTAAAAAAAAATAAATTCTCCAATAAAATGTTAAAACTTGCGAAAGACTGGCATTTTTCTCAAGAAATTTCTGAAATTTTATTTTTATCCCCATAAGGATGGAAAAAATTTGGTCAAAAATTAATTTTCGAGCAACAGATCTTTAATCGAATCGAATAGCCCAATTTATTTTAAAAATCGAAAACAGAATCTAAAGATCGTTTAATCAAGAAATTCGGTAAAATTTTGTTAAATTAGAACAATTCATGGCATTTATTCCTGTCAAATTACTTTTGGACAATATTTAAGAGTCAAATAAAATGTCAATATTAATGTAGACAAAAAATATCAATACACGACAAACATACTCCAATGAATTCACACTTCATTTTGGACAATATCTCTTCCTTCATTGAATTCGAAATCTCAGCAGCTCTTCCATGTGTTATATGTATATCAGCATCAACATCTCCGACTGTACACCTAGGTCTCCCTCTTCTCCAACTTTTTAATGATTCATTACCCTCCCTGTAGCGTTCCTACCAGTAGTCTACGGTACTTCTTTTTTAATTCATCCTTCGCAATGTTTCCGCCACTGTGAAGCCTGCCTCCAATAAGCCGACAATTTTCCCCCTCTCGCCTGCTGACAAAGGCATCCCAAATCAAGATAGGAGAATATCTTTCCGGATCCAAAGGAAAACGCGTTCTGGCCATGTGCTCGTCAGTCCATCCAGACAAGATAAAACTTCTTCAAAGTCAACTCCTTTGAAATACGTGGCCCATCGGATCTGCTCGTTGACTGTCTTGTTTACCTCAAGAGAAAGCTTGCTATGGCCCGGGGTGATTTTTGTCATTTCGTTGAGATAAGCGAAGGAAAATTCAGAGGAACGTTCCCAATATGCGCACATGATGCCGTCGAATGCGTCTTTATTCTACGGAGTTCATCCGAGTCATGCTCTGGGTTGCAGGAGACTCAGTGGTCGGTCGCGTATTTGGACGACGAAGATATGAAATGGTTTGCCTTGTTGGAATTTCCATCACTGACCAAAGAATAACAACCCACTGGAAAGGAAACCCACTATCCCGCGGAGCGATAGTGGTGGCACAACTTTTGCTGGGATACTTTTTCCCCCGTAGTATGTATTTGGATAATGGTTGAGTATTTTAAAACTATTTTTTATTTGTTTTGGGATGATGCCGGTAGCAGCGATGACATTTGGAGCTATAAAAACCGGTTCCATAGTACATATTCTTTTTATTTCTATTACCAATTCTTGGTACTTGTTTATTTTTCCGGCGACTATCATTTCGGTGCTATGAAATAGTGGTACACCATAATCAGCTATGTAACAATTTCTATATTTATTGTCAGTAAACATTATATCTGGCCTATTATTGGCAATGGTATTATCTTTTTGGATCGGCTAATCACACTATAGTTTAAATGAAATGGTTCGTGCACAGTTTCGGGGTGGTATTCATAGTATGGGATCTCGGTATCTAATAACATTATTATTGGTAGTTTTTTTATTATTAAATACAAGTGAAACGGGTAGTAGAAGTAATCTCGCCGCTCGTAATATTTTCCCAGAGGAACGAAATGTAAAGAGAGAGAAATATAGAAGAGGGGCAGGAGGGAATTGTAGCGGAGAGCATTCCGGGAACAAAATAAACTCGCCCCGGATTGAGAAAGACTCGTATCGGAAGGATGGCGATTGATCAAGCGGGGAGGCGGTCGAAAATATTATCCCGCGGTAGCACTGAACGTCGGGCATCTGTTGAAAAGGAGTGGCGGTGGATGGACAGGTAGGCAGGGGTACACAACAAAGTAAAAGAGATGGGGTCCGAGCAACTCGCACGAAAATGGAAAAGACGTCCTCTCTGAAAGAGGACGGCTGAGAGGTCCTTAGGAAAAGAAGAAAAAAGTGAAAGCCGGGTCGTGAAGCAAACAACCGCGGGAGAAAGCAAAGCAATACGATTCCGCTGATCTTTTTAACCTACAAAAAGAGTGATTTTTTTCTGCCCTAAACAGGAGCTGTAATACAAAACGTTTCCAATATCCCAAGCTGGATTCAACCCTCCCGAGGCGTACCACTGCTTGAGGACAACCCACCGTGGCACAGATATGAGAAGCCACCCTTTTTTATTCGCCGACGTCTTCGAAAGGGAACCAACGGTATTGGCTGAGAGATCCCTGCGTCGCCATTTCTTTCTGGGAAACTTGAAGGGAGAATTTGAGGTTCTTATTCGGTGTTCCGATCATTGCTGCTGAAACTAAAGGCCTGTTTACACGGTACATTAACACGTACGGGTTAATGTCTAAATGTATGAACGCGAGAATGAACGCCAAAATGCACTGTGTAACCAACCAACTTGTGCGAATGCATGCACAGAAAATAGAACCTGTTCTAATTTGGTTCATGCATTCGTACATGTTCCGTTCCGGTCCACAAAAATCATTCACGCAAACGTACATTAACTCCTACGTGTTAATGTATCGTGTAAACAGGCCTTAACGCTTTTGAAATCAATAACGAAATACCTCAAATCAATCTAGCAATGTTTATTTCTCAGCTAATATTTCTTCATCTTTGTTGGTATATTTTTTATTTTGAAGCGTTTGGAATACAAAAATTTTTTAAAGACATTTCATATTTTAAAAAAGTTGGTTGATAATAATGCATCATAAAATCACATTTAACTAATTTGTTGACACATAATTCACGAGATTAAGAAACCTGAATTAACACAATAAATGCAATAAATATTTGGAATTGGCTCATTCTTACAAAGGATATATTTTTTCAATCGTTAAAAAATTGTCAATTTCATTTGAATTGCTCAAGCGCTTTTGACGGGAAGGCCTAAATTTCTTACTCAAATTTTTAAGGCTTAAATTTTTCACGTTTTTAGTAATTCGAAGAAAAATGCTGAAGAAACACCGGTGGCATTGCTTAAAAATCGACACAAGACGATTTATGGCCAAAACAAATTATTTCTCATTAAAAATATTAACTGATAAAAATAATAAAAAATTAAATCAATAAATTAGAGCGCCACGACAGCGAAAATACGTTATGGAAATGAGTGAGCATTATCGTGGGCGAGGAAATGAGAAACTATTTAAGTGATAATTTAAAATTCTTGCATGATTAAGCCCGACCATTGATGAGAAGGCTGAATTGGACCTGGTACAGCTACTTCAGGTCCCCATTTCGATAGTGTATTCTTCCATGCATGGTTGACAGGCTTTTAATGGAATTAAATCATGTAGTTATGACTAAAAATTTAAATAACCACTATGGTAAAAAACATATCATGTTTAAAAAAACGACATTTAATGGTTTTCCAAATTAAAAAAAATATTAGGATAAGGTTATCTAAAATAACGTAGGCATAACTCCATTTTTCAAGAGACTAATTTCATTATGAGAGCATTTCCGAGATAGAAAAAAATCTATGTCTTCAATTTAAAAATGACATGCTCTTCATCTTCAACTCTAGATTGACTAACACTCAGTTTTCATTATATCTTCACCAACTGCTGTCAAGAAGAAGAAACGAATCAAAACTATAAGTCAATTTAAAACTCGATTCCAAAGCTTTTGCGACTAAAATCATGAGCCCAGGTCTATTATTGTTGGGTGTTACTCCCCGAGAGGACAAAACTCTCAAGGAAAATAGCAAGTTCCGAAGACTTTAAATTATCTCCGCATTGATTATTTTTTATTCTTTGAGACGACTGGAGGATATTCTGGCAATAAATTCTGGGTTTGCGAAGAAGAAAGGAGAGAGAGAAAGGGAGAATGGGAAAACGAGATAAAAATCATAAGGGTTCGTATAACTGAAACGAAGGAGAGAATGGAACTCCATTTTCTTGAACGTACAAAGCCATTTGAAAAGTCACTCCTCGAGTGTTTTAAGAAAGTTGAGATTTCCATTTTTATGAAGCGGGATTCTCGAACCACAATAAAAAATGTATCAATTAGGTGACGGATACAATTTAAATGTTCCGATGGGGACGAAATTTTCCTTCCAATAACTTTACAAAAAAATTTATTTACAAAATAAAAATAAAATTATTATGAGAGCCAAACTCGAGTAGAAAAGGGTCAGCAACGGGTGGAAAGGTCCACTCCACAAATATCATCGAAATTCAAGGATCCACATAATACACAAATAAAAATTACAGAAATACAGAAATAAAAATCTCGCGACTGAAAAAACTCAGACTGTTCTTCAGGTGCTTAATGATATATTTCATGTATGCTATACATAGGTAGTGGTTACTTTTCCCAGAAATGAAATAGGAAAATTGCTTCGTTTGTCCAAAGTTTGCCTGAATCCCCTATTAACAAACCAAGTGCGTGACCAAAGAACAACAGAACGATAACGAAACGAGATATTTTTGTCATTCATCACGAGATAATGCATGTAAAAAGTCAATGATAAAATGGAACTTAATCCTCAAAGTAAAAACACTACCGAAACGAATGCCAAATCAAATAAACACGATTGTGAGAGATACGATAATATTGTGGCATTTTTAGTGTACTCTTAGTACTAGAGCTCTGTGCCACATGCATGAATTGATAATCTCAGACGATGTAAAACTCCTCTCTACTCGTATAGAATCTAGGTCCCTGTGACGTCACGTGGAGTAGCATCGCATGGGCGCCAATCTGGCCTTTTTCAAATGCGGTTAAAATTGACCATTGCCATTCGTCGCCAAACTAAGATTTCTAAAACCAATAAATTTGTATATTATGAATACACTAATGGTGGATAACGAATCGCAATAAATGCTTTCGTTTCCTTTGATGAATGAAACTACCCTATTGTCTGGTGATCGAAAGGTCCCTGGTTCAAATCCCGTGTAATCCTCGAAGTACGAGGTGGCCCACCCAGAGCCGGAACTACGAGTTTTCTCAGTGGAAAGGGGGGGAAAAGACCAGTTTTCCTAGATCTCCCTTGCTCCCTTCCTAATCCTCCCCCAACCACTAAAATGTAGTACAATAAGCAATTTTTACGAGATGCGGTAGTTGAAAACACTCACCGTATGTTTGCTATCAATAAGTTTTATTAATTATTATTATTATTAAATAATTTTATTAGGAAAATTAAAAGTAAAGTAACATTTTCAAATAAGCTTTTAAAATTCTTCCGTCCCCTGATATCTCGACCGGAGCACGTGCTTCCCCCCACTCCATTGTTCCGGGCGCGGGCCCACCTACCATGAATGCGTGCATTTCACACGCCAGTGGCCTAATCCGTGGAGAGCTCTACCCTCAACTAACCAAAATAACCTTCTGGTTTAATCGCTAACTGAATGAGTTATCTGTTCAGCAAAATATCTCTCCATTAGGTTTTTTTTAAACTCTTCCTACACAATTCCACACAATTTTTATTAAAAGACTCAACCGGTTTCGGCCTATTTAGGTCATTATCAAGAGGTTAATATCGCCACTTGAATATCTTCACCTCATGATAACGACTCAAAAAGGTCGGACCGTTGGTGTCTCTTAATAAATACTGTGTGGAATACAACAAAGTTTACTATTTAATCCACCATGTCACGATTCCACAGAGTAACCTTGCAAACCATTGACTTCATATCTCTCTTAATTTGTCTTTTCTGCCGGACCTGGAAATATAGTGATGCTTTTGACGGCACAAACGGAAGCAATCTCCTTTGACCATCCATCCGTCCAGCTCCTCAAATACTAACCCCATAATACAGGCAAACCCCCTCCGGCGAAGCTCCCAATACACGCAGAGACGGCTGTCCGTCCATATACGAGGCTATCCTTCATTTCCTGCTACTCACACGCGATCGCTTAAGTAAAGCCACCCCGCCACCCTCTTGCCTTAATCCCGCTCCTCTTCTCCCAGTCGCAGACGCATAAAAGGCCAGACCTGAGACAGAGTTGGGATTGGAGAGAACAACGGTGCATCTTCGCTTTTATTGACCTCTAAACTCTTCAATCCTTTTGCATGCCAGTGTCTACAAACAGAGGCATCGGTGTATCAAGATACAAGAGCAAATTTCAATCCATGTGTGACGTAAGGCACAAAAAGCCAACCGTCAAGACCTGAGATACAACTGAACCGTGCTTAAAGACCTGAGGAGTGCTGTGACATTTCAAAAGGTAGAATAAAAAAACCGATTGAAAAAAAAACATAATAACCTTCCGACGGGCGCAAAGCATTTGACACGCGCAACATTTTTGTTTTTCATTTCTCCGCGCCATGATGCGTTAAAGACCATTGTAGGTATGGTTTTTAGAGGAGGTGACCGACAGCTGAGGTCATTTGCGCCATGAGGGATGGGGAATGTGGAAGGAAGGGTGGAGAGAAACCCGGCGTCCACCGGAAACCCTGCTCTTAACGAAAGGCGCCTAGGGGACCACGGCTTAACGTCCCATCCGACGGACGGAGTATTGCGCTTGAAATGTTCTCCACATTACATACAAGCAGGAATCGGGCAGTCTCTGAAAATTCTCTGCCTCCGCCGGGATTTGAACCCGAGCCCATCGGGTGGAAAGCCAACACTCTAGCCACCATACCAACCCGATCCCCGTAAAGACTCCCGGCGGTCTTAGTAACTGTTTGTTTTTGACACGCTCAATGTAGGCTTTTCGTATTTGCCGACAGATCAGGGCGGATAACTTAGCTTAATAAAGCAAAATAATAGCATAATCAACTAAATGACTTTGCAAAGTTAGAACACTGCTCTTATAGAACTCACATTCAATAATGTATTACACGAAATAGTATTTAATGACCCTAAGAGCACTTCTAATCGATACTGGATAAGTTCGAGGCCGTATAACGGGGTGTAAAGTGCTCTATGCATAGCACGAAAGACATCATTGAAGTTTCAGACTATACTAATGATGGTGCTGTGGACTTTAAAATTGTACCACCAGAGTATTTTTCTGCAAAATTGCCTTTCAGCCTGGACTCAACAGCTCAAATATTACGCCCGAAGGAAGGTTAACAAAAAGAATATTCGTTAATGAATCCCTCCAAATTGTGACCGGCTAAAGAAAATCAACCAGCCTCGAAAGATAAGGGAAGATTTGGGGCAGTTGTGGGCTATTACCTTGGCCGCGGAGGTAGCGGTGGTCTTCAAGGTGACTTGGGTCCGTCTCTCGGGAACTGCTCTTTCAGCGTCGAATACTCGACGAGAGCCTCACCAAAATAAGAAAACCAGTGCTCGCGGGACAACGCCGCCTTATATATCCCGGGCCCATTTGCCCCCAGGTATCATAGGCCCATACTGACCGGTGTCTTCCCTTTTTCTGCGGCGGAGGATTACTCGCTAAGCCTCTCTACCAGTAGACACCCTCAGAGTGAGGAACAGCTCAATACGACACAGAGAAATACGTTTATAAATGTTTTCCCGTGAAAGTTACAACATATGCCCGAAATTATTATTATTACTAAATGGAATGCTATTATTCTTTTCATGATTTTTTCTAATGAAAAGAAACCGAAAATCTAAACAACCTCAGATATTTCAGGTTCAGATATTCCAGTAGTCAATGTCATTGGTGGTAAAGGAACATAGTAACATTGAGAATAATGCAAGATGTGTGGCAGCTGTTATCACCTATTCATCATTCTCTCTTACTAATTTGAATCCATTTTAATAGAAATGTTATCATGTGTACTTACGATATATTTTTCATTTCCTTATTTTGCATTGATTATGTAAATAATCTTAGTTTCAATGGAATTGTTAAATCATTCTGGAAATCTGAAAATGTAACATTTGTGGCATGTGTACATTATATACTTTGAAAAAATGTGAAGTTTTTTTCCTATATATACCTCCTTCGATGATATCTTTTATGATCTGCAACTCTTGTGAAAAGTACATAAACTGCATGTCAGCTTGTGTTTTCCATATTTTTTCTTGTCTAATTTTGGGGAAGGATAATATTTCCGATTTGTCGGCACTTAAAATTGAACAGACTCGTCCTCAAATTCCTCGGATAATATCCATTGCGCCGTTTTCATGGAAGTTTACTTGGTTATAACATGCGAAATCTCTTCCAATCTGAAGATAACAATTCTCTCTCAGCTGATATTGGACTTTTCAAAATCTGACATTATTCCTTTGACAAGAACATATCGCTATATAGTAGCCCTGAGAGTAATAATAGTAGTTTCGGAAATGATTTAACCTGTTTCCGACTTAAATATGAGAGTTTCATATCCAGAAAAACGTCCTGTGAATGAATCAAAACTTAACTGAAGCACGATTATTTGTTATTTTTCACGATTTAAAATTCACAAATTGATAATAAAATGTTCCTACTACATCAATGCTGAATATATTATAATTTATAACTACCGAAAATGCGACGGGAATCGCGTATTTATGAAAAAACTTGGTTTATATCAGTTTCCCCCATAAGGCTCTATAGAGACGGAAGAACTAAAATGGCGGATTATTCAATTCCCATTGTGGAAGTGTATGGAACGACTCGACCCTATGAGGGAGTAGTGTAGAGAACTGCCATCCAGAGGACTCTGGTTAAATTGTTGAATTAACTCAAAGCTTATTGGCGTCTTAATGCGGCCAGCTAAGGAACTAATTCAGTACGTTCGCCTTCCAGAATTCTGTCCACTAAATTTTCTCATAGAACTGGGAATTTCCAAACTGCATTCCATTTGTATCAAACAAATTCAACCACATGCGACGCAGCATGGCAACACGTAAAAGACCTATAATCGAATTCCTCCTAAAATCTTCCGAAGTATTTTTTCGCCCGTGTCTTGCACAAAATGGAGTTTATTCTCGCCGGGATATCTTAACTACATCATTTGAAAAATGTAGTGTAAAAGGGTAGACGCCTCTAGACTAGTGGTCTCCTAAGCAGATGTATCGTAGGGTAATTTCCACTATGGAAAAATATGGGAGCAGCGGCGTAACTATGGGGGATAACTATGGGGATGGGAGATCCCCCAAAAGCCTCTGAGAAATCAAAAATTTTTCAAATAATTTTGTCTGAATTTGATATTTAGCAACTGAATCTGCTTAAAGTTAAATTTTAAGAGCCAAAATGATGTAAAATGCATTTTCAGGCATGTTAAGTTTCAAAATATTTCCTGAACTCCCCGTTTTTTGGGGGGGTGGCCCCCACTTACCCTCTTCATCCCCCCGCCCCCCCCCCCCAAAGCATATTCCTAGTTACGCCACTGTATGGGAGAGACTCGTGCCCCCTTCCATCTTTCTCTAAAAATATTTAATCATAACCAAATATGGATTAATTGGGACAGCATGCCGCTTTATTGGGCCATTAGTCGGCGACATAGACTCTATACTCGCATCGAAATTAAATGTTTCCAGAATACTATTTTTTATATTTACCTCCTTTGATTTACTCTTATTTTTCACAAATGCTCCTATTCTTTCCCTATTTTGAAAGCTCTTGTTGTTATCCTATCCGCAAGAGGATAGGAATTTTCTTTAATAGGACTCCTTAAAAGACATTCATTCATCATCGCCCGAGGCTGTGAAAAATATTTTTAACTAAATTGTTATAATTCTTAAAAATGATAATAAATTAACTGAACTCGCTGATTTATTAATGAAATTAATAGTTTAATAAACTTATGTAGCATTATAAACATTCTTTAGTCTTCTCTCCATCATTTCAACGTTTGTTTATGCCCATATACAGGATAGTTCGCCTAATTGGGGCAAAGTGCACATGTCTCGATATGTCCCAATTAACCGGAATCTTCTGTACCACATTGAAGAGGTAGGAGGTAGGTATTGTAAGATTTCTGCACATTCTTAGTTGAACCTACTGAATTGACCGACGTACAAAGAAGGTCCTCTCTTTCTTCCGAAGGGTCACACCTCCGTCGCATTCAGGATATTGAGGCGAATCCCTCTTGTCCTCCGGGCATTCCTCTCCCTCCTCGCATGGCAATATCCGCACGCCAGGGAAAAGATCTCTTATCGATCACGCAGCATCCGAATCCAAATCTCTGATTGGCAAGAACGACGAGGCTCCGAATCCACACAAAGGCGGGGATTTTAATCATAAGTGTTAAATCGGGAACAAAAGAGCCAAATTTTAAGCCGACGTCGTCTAGCAACGATAGAAAGACAAACTTTTTAAAACTTATTGATTTTTTTAGGATTTATCAGCTGTTAGAATCCAAATCTGAATCATACTGCTGAAAGGTTAATTTTTTGTCTTCAGTGAATCAAATGACTCATGAGTCATTGGGCAGAATAAAGTCGATCATCGACCCTTTAAGCTTCCAGTTTCAATAAATCGATCATTACAACCACCGCGTTGAGCTCTGAAGGTTAACTGGGTTTGAAGAATGATACCATCTTGTCAGTTCAGAAAAAGTGGAAGTTAGGCATCATAAGAATTTGCAGAGTAATTTGCTCGTTATGGCCCCACAATGAAATGAATTACTTAATACTAGCTAAATCATTTAATTCTTTAATCGATTGAACTACTTTCGGAAATGGCTCCGTTTATACGAGGGTAATGTAAAAAGGGCACAGTAAAGCTATTACAGTTCTACTACATAATAATATTTGCTTTACAGGGACGGAAAGCAAAGGCTTGCCTCGATAGTAATAACAGCATTAAACCTGCAGTGCCGAAGTGAGTTCACGCATTATTAACCCCAGAGTAAAACCTATATGACGGTATTCAAATACCCTGTTCTTTTCCGATAAAATAGATTCTGAACTGTTACTCATTCAGTTTAACGAGAGCATCAATGTAGTCGGTTTAATATCTCAGAATTATGACTGTTATTCCCTGCTCAGTTAATGAATATTATAATTCACTGCGGGAAAAATAATTCTTAAATGCTTTTCAATTATCTACTGCGGTTTCTCATCTCTCCTGACCTGAATTTATAATTTCTTTAAAATAACGAATACCCGCAGTTAGTTATAGTAATCTGGCATCAACCATTTCACGATCTCTGGACCTATGATTATTTTTCATCTTTGAGTCCCGATTCATGGCATAGTAAGTCGTTCCAACGGATTGATGATTCTTCAATTCTTTTGATTCATTGAGAGTCACAAGAACCAAGTGATTGATTCACCCCTGAGACTTGATTCGTAAAGATTGAATCTCTGAAAGGAAAGACTGTCACCATCTCTGCATGCGACACAACGCATAGGAAAAAAAAGACTGCTGAATTTTCCTCAAAGGGAAAGACTAAAATTGTATATTTTTGAAACAGCAATTCAATTTAGCAAAAATATTCGATAAATGATACCGAATTTGACGGAAGGTCCCACGAAATTCATTCTTTGATTGACAGAGCTTCACATATCGTAAATCTCATGACATTCGTCAATGACAAGTCATGACAAGTCTCAAGTGAACTGACAAGATGTTTATCATTCTTCAAAGCCTATCAAAAGCTATCCCTACTCTCACTTCAGTTCAGGTAGATGGATATCAAACTTGTTATTGCATCAGCGATACTCAAATTTTAATAATAACATACGCCTTTATTCCATTTGTTTACATAAATCACAGCATGCAATAAGCATCAGCTATTGATGTAATGAAAATAGGCACCCCAGGAGACCACTCTTTTGGTGGGGTTCTATGCGATACATATAGCAGAAAACACATACAAAAATATCTGGGCATCAAGGCAAGTTTATGCACAGAAAAGTGTTCATCATTACATAATTTCAAAGCCATTGTATAATAACAACAAAATAGATACCATTTTACCAAACTATTTTATGGATGCTTCAATGGTTTTCAAGTCAATCCCTTGCCAAGAGTTTTAGAAACACTTTCAATATTCTCATGCGAAAACGATTATGAAACTGAAAAATTATGAAAAGCGTATGCAATAATTCGATGGCAACATAGATATTATTATGATAACATATATTATTTCCAATGCTTCAAAAATGATCTATTTAGGGATCATCCTATCAGGAAAGTATAGTCTTCTAAACCAATCAAGTGACAAACTTAACGAAAGTCGCGTTCCGAGTTCCATGGCCGATAATGACGTATCGCTGATGAAAGAAAATCGGGATGTTAAAATTGAGAAAAGTTTGAAATTAAAATGTTTTGAAATTCATATTAATCATAATGAAAAAAGAATTTGTTTTAATAAGTAGAGAGAAAATACATAAATTTAAATCCAATTCGATGAAATGCAATCGCAAATGAAGAACATTAAGAATAAATGCATCAAAATTAACACACCCAGTACTTTTAATTACTTATTAAATTGTAGTGACATTTCCAAAGGCAATTAAAGTCGAAAAAAGTAATCAGAACGAAATCTGTACGCGCATTTCAACAAATAGGCAAAGCCATGAGCACTGCAAGTAAAACCGGTAGGTCTTGATGAGAAGACGATATTTGTGAGCTTCAATTTCTTTCCAATGAACTCCATCACACTGTAATTATCCGTCGCGTAAACTGAAGAAGACCTAGGAAAATTTCTTCTCCTTTTTGAAGTTGATATAGCCGAAAAAAGGAGAAAAAGCTATACTTTCAAAGAATTTGTTCCCTAATTAATAGACATCCAACCCCTCCGGTGCGAACTGGGAATCATCGAAGTTACCTTGACGAGGGAGTCTGGAAAAATTTCACGCCGAGATCGCGAGACGTCTTGGAAACGTTTCAAAAGAAAAAAAAATCAAATTGAAAGCGCACGACGAAGGACTTTGATCACCAAGTAACGTGGGATCCCAGGGTATGAGGCAACGCGAAAAAGAAAAAGTTAAATGGCAACTTCGTAAAGAAGCCATCCAATTCTTCTTACTAGGGCTACTCCTTCAAGAAGATAGCTTGGAAATTTATCTAACAAGTACAAAGCTGTTTCCAACGCGACGTAAACGTGTACCTGGTGTATTTGTACGTTCCTCCACTTCAGAGGAAATACCGAATACTTTTTTCCTTAATTTTGGTTCAAAGGCATATTTTAAAAATAAAGAATTCCTAAAAATGAAAACTGCCCATCTAAAAGGATGCGAGCTACTTTAGAGCATCCGATGTCGGACATGAATGAGGAAATAAAAAAGCGATCACTAAGAAGACTTTTATGGTACCACCAAGTTTTAACACACCTTGTTCAATGGGAATAAAACTTGTGCTCGCATAACTTTAATTTTATGCAAGATTATAAATGACTTCATGAAGGATGGTTAGTAATTGTCACATACATTTCGTCATGCAAGCAATGATGTCCAATATATTTTAAAAAAAGATGAGAAAAGTGAAAACTGACGAGTTATAACGTAAATGTAATTCTTTTCCTTTCAAATTAAGATGTAGGTTCTACACCACGCGCCCTAATCATGCAAGGAATAGGAAAATATTCAGGGTAAAAATATTTCAGTCAGCAAAAAAGGACCTAATACTAGGACTAAAGGAGCTGCTAGAGACTCGGAATCGCAATGTTTTTATTTTTGGATGGCGTAAGTTTTGAACAAGCAGCGCATCTCTGTTCAAAGACAAAGACCTTTTTTGCTTACTAAAATATTTTTATCCTGAACTTCTTCCTATTCCCTGCATGATTAGGGCACGTTGGCGTACAACCTAAATCTTCATTTTATAGAAAAAGAATTACATTTATGTTTTAACTCGTCATTTTTCACTTATTCTCTTTCAAAAAAGGACATGATATTGAATCACTTATGAGCCACCAGGCTAGGGTGAGGGCGGCTCTTCTTAATGTGCATTCAAGAGATAGATGTATCGACCGGTCACATTTTGTCTTAGAGAGAGAGGAACTGCTCGTTCAAAACTTACGCCACCCAAAAATTAAAACATTGCGATTCCGTGTCTCTAGCAGCTACCAGTCTCAATCGATTAAGAACTGTGCAACGGTTTCTATAGGCCAATGGCAGTTTCTGACGAATAGCGCAGAATTCCGTCGTATTTGATTAAGTTTACGAATTTACTTTTTCTGTGCCGGATTCCATATGCCCGCTGCATATTGAAGGTGAGGTCGTATACGGGCGTTATAGCACATATATTTCACTTTTTCATACTCCCACAACACATTTGACGAATCCTAGCTTTTAAATAAAGAGTCCATAAGCGTATCTTGCGCCATACTTCCCCCAAACAGACAGCCCCACCATCAAATATTTACCACAAACTTTTCCCGAATTATTTATGCCTTTAAGAAGAGGTGCGAAGGATATTTTAAAAACTCGACAATTATTATAAAATGTTTTAATCATAAAGTAGATGAATGCATTTTATTAATACATATAAAATCATCTCCATCACAAATTTTGTATCACACACTATAAATTTTAAGAAAAATCATGAACCTTGATAACTTGGCGCCGAATTTATGATTCCTGAAAAGAATTAACAAAAAACGGGGATTAAAAAGTGATACCGAGAAAAATCGTTCCCATTTTTTGTCCATTTTCGTCTATTTACTTCGGAAAGCTCCTATGTATCATCATTTATGATCAAATGACGCTTTTGCAGAAGACCCTCAGCTCCAGTTTAATGAGCATTAAATCTTTAATTAATTGGCAACGATCGGATTTAGAAGCGATTTTGATATTTTTTTTAAATCTGCCCTATTAATTCCTCTAACAGCGTAGCCATTTAACCAAGCGTATACTATTTCATTAAAATTTAATACTGAAATCGGCTCCCATTTATTGCTATGATCCAGTAAAATGGCAGCGCGCATAAAATGTTCAATAATTAGATTCACATCATTAAATAGATAGGTCCCTCGGGGTTCAAAAAACAAAATCAATCTAGCAGTTAAAATATTTAAGTCACAGTAACCCAATCTTCAGCAATTCCCTTATTTTTCACAAAGGGCTATTTATAATATTTTATGATAAAACATATTCTTTCGAGTAAATTTAAATCTATATAATACAAATATTATATGATAATTGACTCGATAAATCTCATTGATATGTAAATTAAATGGATTATTATAATTAATGTCATGATTGAAACATTAGAATCTTCACTTTTTCATGTTTTTTTCGGAATTGTAAATTAGTGATTACGGAGGAATCACATGCTCTAAATTAAATGTGCACTTAGTATGTTCGTTCATTTGAAAAAGCATCGCATTGGCTTGGTAAAATAATACCAATTCCGATAGCAATCGAGTTGATGGGTTTAACTTTTTTTTAATAAGTCACATCATTGGCAAAGTTAAATGATATTTTTGAAGAAAAACATAGAGCAGAGGGAAGTTCGATTGAAATTTTCTTTGAAATAGATATAAAAAGATCATGAAGGCTAGCTGCTGGATTAGCATAATCTTTTGAAGGAAAATGGCATTTACAAACGCATTAGCACACTGAAACCACATCACATTTTCTCATTTTGGGCTTCTGATAGCACTCCTCGAACATATATAGTTTGTATGAAGTATTCTCCTAGAAAATACCTTTGTGACCTTCTGGGCAACAATTCTTTAGTAAAAGTTTATTATAAGTATTATAAATTTAATTATAAATAAAATAGTTTGAAATTCCAGGCTGGAGAAAAAATTCAAGAATAATTCATGCATAATTGCAAGGACTAGAAACTCCCGATTCTTCCCGGTATTACCGTTTATCGGACACCTTAACAGTGTTCAACTAATGTTAAATTTACTAAATTACGATTATGTAATGATGTAGCTATAGTATATCGCAAAACATTTTTCCGTGGAATATGATAAAGACATTAGCCGGCCAAACAAGAGCTGGCCTCTGTGAAGTCGTCGCAAACCGAAAGTCGCGGGTGCGAATCCCGTCTGGGTATGTGGCCTCCATACAGGGCGTGGGCGTTAGTGATCATCCGGCGTTGTTATTCGTTAGATTCCCCGCTATAAATATATTAAATCAAATCGATTGTTGGCGAGTTCACTTAGTGGAAATTCATTGTAATAAGACACAAACAGCTCTAGTAATTTACCGAGCAATTTATTTTCTAAACCGATTCCAACGCTCACATAATTATCAAGAGTTGCCTCAATAAAAAGCAGGTAGCCTGGTGTATATATATATTTCTGGGAGGTGTAGCTGGGAAAAATTTAGAAGTAGGAATGAGAGGTTTTTCGGTTGGGGACTCAATTTCCTAATAGAGGGGCAGTCAGGGTCATCAGACAAGGACTTTAAGGATTTCCCGGCGTATCAGGTGCAGAAAAGTTTCTCGGGTTTTCCACCGGTTGATATCGTCCATGTCTCCCGACGTTTCGAGCAGCGACTTGCTGATCATCCTCAGGGGAGGAAGATTTCATTCGGAAGCTCCCCTGAGGATGATCAGCATGTCGCGGATCGAAACGTCGGGAGACATGGACGGCATCAGCCGGTGGAATACCCGAGAAACTTTTCTGCAAGGATTTTAAGGGTTGAGGGACTCTAACCTAAAGGAAAGGTGAGTTCATCGACAGCACCACCTCTTTAACAAGACTTTATCCAAACAACTCAGAATGCACTCCTGTTTCAAAATTTTCCATAAAATCTAGTTTTTTACCTTCGACAAATACATGCAAATTTTTCAAAATCAGATGAATGGTAACAAGTATGCAAATTTTTTGCAAACATTATCAACAAAAAGGACCTAAAATTCTCTGCTTTCGGGGCGGTGAGCATAAACTAATTAACATAAAATCATTTATGTGAATGAATAAATTAATTGAATGAATGACTTTATTACTCCAACCTTGAATGTACACTTTTTTAACAACACAAAATTAATGAATCTTTAGGTAGCTTCAATGGTTAAAATAAAAAACCAGCATGGAAGCTACTATCTTAAAAATTAAATTCAAGGCAGGCCAGAGAACAAAAAGAAAGTATATATGATTTTTTGAAACATTATCATTATTGAACATATATGTGACAATAATTTACAATAAACAAGAACAAATTATAACATATGGACAGAAAAAAATAAATTTCCTTTTCCTCCTGTCACAAAAATATAAAAATAATATATACAAAATAATATATAATAATACGTATATTATTCACAAACACATCAAAAAAGAACATTTATATGATAATGGGATAACAACCAATCTTAGGCCATTTTACAAAATTTATTTATACTCTTTAACTCTTTGATCGAACAAGGTAATTTATTAAAAATCTTCAGCCCCAAATAAAGAAACAATCTTTTAAATAAAGAAAGATTAGGCTTAGGAACTAAAATTCACTGGAAAACGATAAACTATATTCAACCACGAACTCTTAGGCGCTCATCTTCATCGCCGAGGAAATCGTAGAGGAGGGATATGAGAGTAATGTTGTTCGACAAGCAATTCCTTGCACACTATCCCAGCTGACCACACATTTCCAGCCATCCATTCTCGCCCGGAACATCCAATCTTGCAAGCGGCCATCGCAAAAGGCGAAGATAATTACGGAGAATGACAAGCATAGGGATTAAAATAGCGCTTCTAGACCGCATATCCGGCTGCCAGCCGAGAACTCATTACAACTTTGCCCCGAAGGCAAAGCACCTAGTTCATCACCTAACCCTTCAATAAAGGGGGAAGGTCTGTTCCGTCACGTATAGAACCTCATATGCAAATGTAGATTGACTGAATCCAAGAGATTACCCATTTAAGACTTCGGTTCGGGACCCGTGGGATTTACTAATGGCGAACGAGTGAGATCATTTGAGGAAGTAGGTCGTGAAAGCGGGTGAAAACATCACAAACAGATAACTTATCTAAGAATTGGACTCAGAAAGGATTGCCGATTATTCACGCTGAATTTGTGTGATAGAAACGTTTCTGACACTTCGTCAAAATATAATGGCAAAGAATTCATCGTGCCAGAGTGAGCATCCTCGTATAGAAAAATAATGCATCATTAAATTATATTTTTAAAGCAAATAACGTTTTCATCGCGAAACATAAGGAATCTTGCATGATACCACTACACCAGCACTGCGCCAATGAAGTCGATCACAAAATAAACTTTTCCCCTCATAACATTTATGTTTTCCTCTAGGGCAATATTTCCCCAAAATTTTCAGCGTGGAATTATTCAAAAGTATACAATCCATGAAAAATCTGACATGTCAAAAAATACATTGTTAATCTCCTATCTTTTCTGTCTCGTCTTTTTTTAGCTTCTTATTTTGGTACAACATTTTTGTTCAATCAATTTTCCAGTGAACTTTGCTGTTAACAAGTTTGTTGTTTTGACTCTGTCCTTCTCGTTCCTTTAAATGATAGCAGCGCCGCTATCGGTTTTAGTGGCCATTTTTTAAATTAATGTCCATATTTTATTTTATCCACAGATAGATTAAAAAGGATCGCCACATGCGCACACGTCCTTAAAAATACTGCGTCCTTAAAAATTCGTGCATATTCAAGCAAAGGCAAAACTTGCCTACGGTTAGCTACAGAATATCCATGCGAGGTTAGGAAAACGGAAAGATATAAATGTGCTATGTAAAAATTTTACACTGCCCGGGAATCGAACCCGGGTCGCAAGAATGGGAATCTTGCATGATACCACTACACCAGCAGTGCCCCAGTTGCGTCGACCACAGAATAAGTTTCCCACCTTCAACATTTATATGTTCCTTTAGGGCAATATTTCCCAAACTGTGGCACGTTTGAAAACTGACGTGCAAATGTAAATAGACTTAATAGCGGGAAGAACTCACCAAACACTTAGGTTCCAGACCCATGAGAAGCGCCGACGTTGAACTCGCACGAGCATTTTAAGAAATAGGTCACGTATGCGCGATAAAACACGACGACCACGAATCTTTTCCATGACACCCGGGAATGATGCTAACCCTCCACGCTGAGCACTCCACCTATCGCAGTATTCCTGACGCTGCATCAACAAGTAAATTTACAGAATTCATCACGATGTATACATAGAAGAAAAAACAGCACGTTAATTACAATCTATTTAGTATAACTCAAGACTTCGGTAAACTTTCAGAGTAAACGTTGTGCTTACTCCAAGCAAGCAAAAAAAAGAAGCCAGTTCGAGGCCTCACCAAAAACTTGCGTAGGTTAACAGAGAGGGCTGTTTGCCTAAATTCTACGCTTAAAGGCAATAAATGAGCACATATAATAATCTCTATTGTGGGAAGTGATGAGATCAACATGCTCCTATGGGATAAACGTATTATGTCCCAGGTAGAATTAAATTTTTAACTAAAACAAAGCGTCAAAATATTGTTCCTCAATCTGACGTAAAGTTACCTACACACCAGCCTTTTTCCAAATCTGCGGACAGCAAACCACTTTTTGACCCATATTGTTAAGCATACGGGACCGATATCACAGTTTTTACATCTAATCCCAAATTACAAATTTTTCCGCCTTTTCTTCGTGTTTCTTTTGTCCTTTATTCATCCTCCTTCCTGCAGTTCCTCTATAATTCCAGGCAATCAGCTATATTTCATCTCTAAAATGTATCCATACCATCTTATTTTTGCAATACTCCTTTTTATCTTATTTTGGTTTCCTGGTTAAAGCCTGTCCTTTTATTTGTATTGCTTACTCGGTCTCTTATTACCTTCTCCTTCATTGATCATACGCAATTCATTTCGATTTCTTGCATTCTTCTCTTTTCTATTTATTTTTAAGCCAATAATTTTGTCCCGCATGTAAATATTGGGTGATCGACATTGGTTATACCCACTCCATTAATTCTTTTGCTCTTCCTACATTTTATTATATAATGGAATCAGAACGCCATGATAAAAAACATCATTTTCACTCTTCAATATCATACTCACAAGACAATAAAACGGAGACGAACAAAACATATTAACGGAGGTCAATTGAGAATAGATACACGTATTTTAGAGTGACAGAGAGCCTCATATTAGACCGACAGAAACGATAAATTAAGAGAAGTATTTTGCCAAATGGTTAGGTATGGAAAATCGCTTTAACCCCGAACAGTAATGAACTTTGATAAATATTAGAAGGTACTTCGTCGGAGCATTTCGTTCTTATTTATTTAAGGTTGGTGTCCTAGCAACGTATCCCCGCCATATGCCAATTGAGGCGGCTTGCGGTGTGGTATGTAGATGTAGATATGGATATGAATCTACTCTACGATATTGGTGCAAACATCAACTAATGCACACACTCAGTGGGATCACGCAAGGGAATGGCCTCGAGAATAGCACACCGCAATCCTCACAAGGCAGAGGGGGGAAACGCAAAATGCCTCGAGTCAACATTGGCGAACCATATTGCGGAATCCTATGCCTACCCTCTGGAAGTCGAAGAGACTTGGGGGGCTATGCTCGAAACCGCTCGACTTATCCGAGCGCTCGGCAACGAAGCGAGTGGTGATGTCGAGTGGTATCCCGAGTCGAGCGGAGATCGGTATGCTTGAGACGAAGTCGGCCGTGCGCGACATAGGTCGCTCGAGTGACACGAAGGGTATGTGGCAACGTCGCAGAAACGAGCGCTCGAGAAGTAAACAACAGCTATTTCAAATAGCAACCGCAAATTTGTGTGACAAATGAGACTCCGAAAACGCCATAGAATACTCGGCAGCCCGGGAAGAAGTTAAAAAGAGTTGATCAAAGTTGTGTAAGATATTTACGATGTTTAATTACACTGCGGACTCAATTTCTTACATCCAGCTGGTGCGATATGGTTCGTGTTTGGAGATTTTTCTGTTTTTCTATCGGATTTTTTATAGCATAAGTAAATAAGCGATTATATTCAAGGGTTCAACAGTCGTCGATGGAAGAATATCGCTAACTTTTGGTGCTCAATATATCGGTTTTAGAGCATAACTGTCTTGAAAAGGATTTTGTGTGCTACGTACTTGTTTACCTACGCCTGTAATGATTATACTCTCGTGATTAGTAGTGACAAAATTATTTTTATTTGTATTGTAACAATTTACGTTCATCTTCAGCCACGGCATGTTTACATCATTTGCCTCATTGTTCGCCATAAGTCCACGACTTCCAAAAGGGTAATTATCTAATTAGGAAACCTTTTTGTCGCTTAAAATCACATTTTTGGCCATTTAAAATACATTCGTTGACAAAAGCATAGATTACGTGGATGTCATAGAGGGAATCATCGCTAGTGTTGTGATTGTGAACTCGTGTGACATACTTTACGGGTTCTAATATCAATTTCTTGTGCGATGTTCATGGAAGTGTTAATGTTTGCATTTTGTTACCATTTGCATGATACTTCAAACAACTTAGCTTTGATATGACTCGGACTAAATATACTGGATCGGTGTAAATTTGTGATATGCCGCTGAAGGAATGAAGGTCTACCAGTGTTGAAATTAAATGTATGTAGTTTTATGATGAATAAATCATTAAATATTTCCTTGTTAATTGCAATCATTCCTTTTATTTGCCCCTTTCTTCCGTTGGAATACCCGTTACGTACTGAGTGGTCTTATAATTAATAAACCTATTTTTAAGTACCGTAAAGTGTTTGGTTAGTATGGTGAAGTAAATTCAGCATTGCTTGAAAACGAAATTCGTGAGCACCGTTACCGGCGTCAATGACTGAGAGGATCTCTGTGATGCCAATTGAATTCTTTTGAAAAATAAAATTGTTTTCAAGCATAAAAGCAAAGCGCCGTAAAAACCATAGGCGTTAAAATCCCTTGGAATTGTTAGTAATTGAATAATTTAATTAAATAATAATTAATTGAATTAAAGATCTACAAAGTGACACATGCCTCGATAATTGGATTAGTAGGAATGTTTCATTCCGGACGTATATACCAGTGGTGTTATAACGTTTTCGATTCCAAGCACTATTACTTTGTATGAACATTTATTGGATAATTAGTGTCTGGGATTAGTTTACTCGTCAACATTTTCTGATTAACTCTATGTATTTTCTCGTGAGAATGAGTGCGTATGGTGTTTCAAGTAAAGCAGGTATAAAAGTCAACTAGTGGATTTTGGTATTCTACTCTCGACCTCTGAAGAACGACGACCTACGCAGTTTGACGACATTTCAATCATCTAAAATCAAAATGATGCGATATATAGAATTTTACCTATGCAATATTCGAAGTACGAACCACTCTGTTCAAACACGAAGGGTAACTCGAGGGGTTTCGACCGCTCGACTGTCCCCGCTCGGCTGGAGTCGTGCACGAGACAGTCGCATACGTCTCCAAGGAGCTCGAGCATACCAAATGGCCAGAGCGCTCGGCTCCGTACCACGTGACTCGCACACGACAATGAAGTCGTGCACGACTAAAATTTCGAGCATACCAAATGGCCAGAGCGCTCGGCTCCGTACCACGTGACTCGCACACGACAATGAAGTCGTGCACGACTAAAATTTCGAGCATAGCCCCCTTGGACGGCTTAGGAGCACGGCAGACGATAGACATCAAATCTGGCGAGTAAGGCGACGAATAACTCCTGACATCAACGGCTAAGTTATCTTGATCTCTATATCATTAATTACCAGAAAATATTTTATTTTTTATTAGTATTTATAATAAAAAAAAAATTTCTACAAGGACACAAAAACAATAACACCCAATACAAACTCCTGTATTATAAAGTTATATATATGTACCCCCTAAACTTCTCAGAAGCAAAGTTGTTCATAGTTGTCTCAGAAGCAGGTTATACAATACAATTCCACAACATATTTTACCATTTTATTTTCTTCCGTACCACCGAAAACGGTACGCAGATATCGGGGTTTTCAACAAGTTAACAATTAAACGCACACGAACCACCATGCCTTGGATAGAGGTCCTCTATCCAGGCGGGACTCCAACCCGCGACCTCTTGTAAGGTAGGCAAGGACTTTACCCCATCGCCACCGAGGCCGGCAAATTACAGCTAAAATTAATCAATCATGTGGGGCAGACATCCCAATATTTTAAAAATATAATTTCCCTGCATAATAGATCAATTAAAAATAATGCTCAGATGTGTGCATTTACAAATCTCACAGTTGACCGACCACTAGAATATATTCGATTTTGAAAACATTAAAATTATAGATACAACAAAATTCAATTGAAAGTTGTTGAAAGAAATAGTTTATACTTCAAAAATCAAAAGTAGCTGCAATAAAAACCTCACATGATAAATATAACTAAAATTTACAATAATTTGACACTAAAAATAATTGCAACAATGTTACATAGCAAAAAAATAACAAATGATTCCAAGATACGTGCATTTTTGAACAGCCCAAAATTATTTTTATCGTATGTAAGTAATTCTATAAGTGTATCATCCCTCATATTTACTTCCAGCATCTTCTTCAATTTCATAAAAATGCTTTAGAGCCGCGAGGATGAACAATATATGTGCGAATATCAGGTGAGCCAAAGTACTTCATTCATGTCTGCTACTCCACCCTTCACTCCACCTCCTTTCTCGAGACTGTACTAAGTGTTCAGCGCTAAGGCTATCCCCTTCATATTCATTTGAGGGTTCATAGTTTAGCCCCTTGTCGACATATGCTTCCTCTTAAATCAGATACATATTACCTCAACATTGTCTCGGAGTCAAAATGCTCAACTTATTTCTATCTGATAAATTACTTGTTTTAAAAATATCAACTTGAAATTATTAGAGTTTACTCATCGATATTTGCCTGTGCCGCATGTAAGGGATGTTACATGAGCATTTTCTCCGAGACAACATCTTCACATTTGAGAAACAATCAAATATACGTAATAAATAAAAACAAAGAGCACACTGATAAAAATCTCTTTCACTCATAACTCAAGAACTTTTCATTTCCTCATTTTCATAGCGACTCTTTCGCTACGCGGGCTTCATATCACATTTCCATCAAAACAACAATTATACTTTTTTAATACTCCACATTTTTCCTGCGCACAAAAGCCAGTGGCGTAGTTATGGGGTGGATGAGGGGATAAATTCCCCCCCCCCCCCCAAAACCTCTGAGAAATAAAAAATTATTTGAAATTGTTGTCTAGTTTTGACATATAATAAATTTTAACCTAACTTTTTAATGAAACCCAAGATGTACGTGCCAAAATGATGTAAAATACATTTCCAGCCATGACATTTGTCAAATATTTTCCTGGTTTCCCGTTGCCTGGGTTGCCCCCCCCCTCCCCCATATCCTTTTATCCCCTACCCAAAGCATATTCCTAGATAAGCCACTGCGAATAGCCATTATAGCATATTGAAAGTGTTGATTTTCAAATGCAATTTCCAAATTGAATGAAATAAAATAACTTTGTTTTATTCCACACTATTTTAAATAGCACGACCCGGGTTTCAACATCTAGTGTTATCATCAGGATGCTTTGATGTACCTTGCTAGGATGCACCTGATGATAACACTAGATGTTGAAACCAGGGTCGTGCTATTTAAAATAAAGTGCGGAATAAAACAAAGTTATTTTATTTCATTCAATAATGAAGCAATTCCACAAAATAACGCCTGAGACCGTGTCTTATATTAAAAGTGCAATTTCCAAAAATACTTAGGGTGGAAGGACAAATAATTTGGTCCGCAGTGGCCAAAAGAAATATTTGAATAGCACGTTCTGCAATGTTCATGAAAACGACATTAACTCCGTTTCTCGTAAGAACCTCCATGCACAAAACATGTTGGCTGGGTTTCCCTTAGTGCTGAATCACACGATGATTTATTTCCGTTCCTTCCGAGGGATAACCCCAGCCATCGCTCCAATGATGACCATTAAAAAATTATCGTTTCACGCAATCATTTTCCGCAATGGCTCGAGGTATGAAAATCCCATTCCTATTTCCATGGCTGTCATATCCCTTTTTACGTCACTGTAATTATCACTGGTTCCGTCTTTCAGCAAATCAGAACGCACGGCCGCTTACAGTGATTCATCTACATCTGCAAAATACCCTGCAAGCCGCCTAAAAGGCGTGTGACAGGGGGTGTCAGGACACCAGTCGTTTACAGCTAAAAAAATGAAGTGCTCCAACGAAGTTGTGACTAGCGTTTATTAATGTCCTTTATGGTTCGGGGGAAAAACGAATTCCCATATCTATCCGTTCGGCAAAACATCTCTCTTAATGTATCGCTTCTATCGGACCTGGAAATATAGTGTGGCTCTAATATTATGTTCTCTGTGTCTCTCTTAAAGATATCCATTCTCAATTGTTCAAGCAATCTAAGCCTAGCGCGCATCCTCCGAGTCTCCAGCGGCTCCGAGCCTAATTCGCTCAACAACTGGGTAACGCTGTCTGTACGCCCGCAGCGGTTTTTGACAATTTGATTGCAACGTCACGCTTAGCTTTTAAATAAATGGCAGTTTTAAATAGGGAGAAAGACGGTATAAGCGATGGAAAAAAGGACGGTGTGAATTACCGTATGATTCAGAAAATGATGCGTCTAGTGATCACTGTTTTGGTCCCTGAAAACCTATCTCTGCAGTTATCACTCTGAGAGATGGAAAATATTGATCGACATCTACTTACTACCCCTAAAGGCGCCGAAAAAGGCATGCGGCAGGGGATATTAGGACACCAGCCGTTTACTTATAAAAAGCAAATGCTCTAACAAAATTAGGAATAGCATTTATTAATGTCCCTTATGGTTCTGGGGAAAAATGAGTTCACACTTCTATCCGTTCGGTAATCGTGTGATAGATTTTTCTCGACATCGAATGGTATGGTATTTGGAGGAGGCGTCCGACAGCTGAGGTCATTTGCGCCATGAGGTAAGGGTAGGTAAGGAAGGGTGGAGAGAAACCCGGCGTCGGCATTAGCCTGCTCTTAACGAAAGGCGCCAAGGGGACCACGGCTTAACGTCCCATCCGACGGACAGAGTTTTGCACTTGAAATGTCCTCCACACGATATTCAAGCAGAGATCGGGCAACCTCTGAAAATTCTCTGTCGCTTCCGGGATTTGAACCCGGGGCCACCGGGTGGGAAGCCAACACTCTAGCAACCACACCAACCTGATCCCCCTCGATATCGATAAAAATTAACGTATTATTCAGGCTCTACGGAGCCTTGCCCCCTAGCGGAAGCGGTCTGTAAGGATGGCTTACACGCCCATTATAGAGACCATTGAGCCGAGGAGTCTGCGGTTAAGTGACAATTCTGAGGAGAGAACACAGAGCTGATTACTCGACGAGCGAGAAACTGCCGCGTAAATGGATTCAGAGTCGAGTTGACACACGAGGCGTGCGTGGCTATCATGAACGCACTATACACATCCTATCGCAGACAAACTAGTTCGACCAACCATGAGAACAAACCACACTGTAATGTCTATCGCATAATGTACGTCCAAATGATTCCATATCCCATCAGGTTATTAATTCTTCAGTCAAGGCAGAACGACACCTAAAATACACTGCTAACAGACAAAAAATGGGATTACTATCCAAGTATCCCAGTAACTCACAAACTGCTTCACCAAATATCTATTCTATGCGTGTGCCAAAGTCTGTTCTGTTCAAATGCCACAGCCCTTAGATGTAAGTTTCCTCTTTCGCACAAACCTCAAAAAACCTCAACAAAGCAAACAAATGCGCAAAAAAGTATTGTTTTTGTGAACTGGCTAATAGGGTAGTTTCCTTCATCAAAGAAAACTAAATGCATTGATTGCTATTCGTTACCCACCATTAGGGTTTTCATAATATACAAATTATTTGATTTTAGAAAACCCAGTTTAAACGTATGGCAATGGTCAATTTTAACCGCATTTGAAAAAGGCCAGATTGGCCCCCATGCGATGCCACTCCACGTGACGTCACAGGGACAGTCTCTATACGAGTAGATAGGAGTTATACATCGTCTGAGATTACCAATGCATGCATGAGGCACAGAGCTCAGGGAAACATCTCTTAATAATCACCCATTAAAATTACCTAAGTTCGGAAAGTTTCCTTCGTTTGATAAGGTATTAATAATTCTTATTTAAGCCTAGCGCTACCAGCCAGCAGGGTACTCAGCTACCCGCTAGCAGCCTCCGTCGTATCAGCGCTCAAGCCTCACCTCAAGGTCACCTCACAGGGCGGCGGCGCCTCCATCCCTTTTCCTTCATCTCCAGCCCCTCCTCGGATGATCGGGCGTATAAGCCACTAGCTTGGTTCCCGGCCCCGGTGCGTTGTACCCTTTGAAGGGTTCGCCTTGAACCCTCAAACTCTTACCCGTCGCGTTTTCGTGCACTTGAAATTTTTCACTTTTCGTTTAATCGCGAAAAATAGATATCGTCATTCGAAAATCTAAGAGCGTGAAATGCGTACTCCAGGAGTAATAATCTTTCGATTCAGGCAATAAAAAAATAATAGGAAACCACCCTATTAGGTAGAGTCAAGAGGACTCATCGGGACATGATTAGCATATGCGACTCAGGTGCGGTCGTCCAATCGTGGCTCTGTGCATGGGCGCACCCAGCGAGGGGCAGGAGGGGGAAGCTGCCCCCCCCCCCCCTCCTAGAAGCAAAAATCGCAAATGTCTTTAAGAAAAATAATATTTTTTCAAACAAATAATTTTAGAAACTTATAAATAGCTGTTACAGTTTCCTTAAAATGTTGATTACATTCACCTTTTCCAATGCTTAAGTCTTACCTACAACTTGAACAAACATGGCTTGCCCCCCTCTAGTTTTGATCCTGGGTATGCCCTTGGCTCTGCGAACTGTACTGCTGTGAGTAATCTACGGAAAATCGCAAAAATTTCCTTCCTCATAGGATTTTTTTTCCTTTCTGTCGAAACATCCCAGTCAACACAGCAATTGTGTCCACAATGTGGCCGTACTGTGGTCATAGTGGGTTGCCATTATGAACCCATAGTGGTTTTGACCCCCGGCCATAGTGTGGCCAAAGTGTGGCTCGCCATAATGTGGCTTAAGTGTGGATAATACACTTTCTTTATATCAAATGAATCAATCAACTTCCATTTTAATAACTTACCAACTAACCTGTATTAATAGCAACCGTAATATACTTATGTTTGCAAATGTTTGGTTTGCCAATCTGTGGCATTCCTGAGACGATCCACAGTGTGGCCATAGTTTGGCATGTTTGGCAAGCCAAACTACGGCTTGCCGCATGGTAACCACAGTCTGGCCATAGTATGGCAAGCTGTCGCTAGCCGTAGCCATAGTTGCCACAGGTAAACCACAATTCGGCCACAGTGTGGCCATAATTGTTGTGTTGACTGGGATTAAATCATGGTTTCGCTGGTAGTGGGCCCTGGTCGCTCTCATAACAGCGAGGGTATTCCCTTTCCCTCCCTTCATTCCTATCCCTTCCTTGGAGATGTCGTCGGGCTCCTATCGCGGCGGGACCGCCATCCTTTTTCCTTCCCATTCCACTCCCCTCCCTGGGTGGGCGGGCGTGTATCAGTTGAATTACTGGGTCCCGGCCCCGGTGCGTTGTAATCTTCTAAAGACCCCCCTTGGGTCCTGATCACTGTACTGTTGTGTCTGATTCAGGTGATCACTCTCAATACAGAATACGCGTGCATCACGAGCATTATGACCGTGCAGTAAACTGCCCTCGGTTTTATGCGAAATATTAGCGTAAACGAAAGATAACAATATTTAACCTCTAATGCGGCCACCAGTAATAACCATGCGAAAATTTTACAGAGCAATTGAAATCTAAAACTTTAAATGTCTAAATTTAATAGTCACGCCATATTTCTACTGTAAATTAGCATAAAATTAACCTACATGGATGAAAAGAAATGTCATTGGTGTATAAATGATAATTTGGCATACCTTCATTTATTGAATCTATTTCAGTAATTCCTTCGAGTTCTCAGGGGCTTGCAAATAATTTCAGAAGATCAAGACGATGAAAAACGGTGGCACGGAGAAAAAACCGCCTATCCAAGCTTCCAACTTTGAACTACTCATCATCATTGGTCAAAATCCTAAGTATGGTTTCACGCACGTCTAAATTCAATTCTTCTATCAACTAATATTTTCTCACCTACATACTTTTTCTCTTTCACATGGTCATTTACCGGGTCCATATATTTCATTCGAGGTCTTTCTTTTCCGTTCCTATCAAGGCCGTAGCAAGGGGGGGATCAAGGGGGATTGATTCCCCCCCGAAATGAAAAAAATTAAATAGATATTGCCAACTTTATGCTCGCTTGGTGCTCACACGACGATCTTATATAGCGGCACAGTGACATCTAGTAGTCAAATGCAGCTTAAGTCAATAATTATCTAAGCGAAGTTGTAGGCGTAAGTAAGCGAAGTTGTAGTGCAGTTTGTGAAATAATAGTGCTGTGAATTATTAGAGAGGTGAGTGATTTATGATTTATGATTTTTGTAATGGTCCGAGGGTAAATTAATTTGTTTGCTGCAAAGAAAGCTAGAAGGCTAAATTTAATTTTATAATTATATTTTCATTTAAGGGTTTATAATAAATATGTGTTTTTAACCGTATATGCTATTTTATTTATCTTTTTAAAATAATTTTATGCTTGTCTACTATTCCATAACCTCTCCCCCCCCCCCCCCCCCCCCCCCCCCCCCCCCCCGAAAATATTTTCTGGCTACGGCCTTGGTTCATACCATGCACTTGTCCCTCGACGATTGTCTTCATTTGTATCAAGACATGGCCTATAAGGTTGCTCCGTCTTCTTCTCAAGGTTTCCACGATGCTTCTTTTCTCTCCTACTCTTCTTGGGACTCCCTCCTCACTAACTCGGTCGATCCATTTGTTCCTCGTCATTTTTCTGCATCGCCACAATTCGAATGCTTCCACTGACTTCTCTCGGTGAGCCATGTTGAACGAATATTCAAGTTTAATAAAAAAGTACGAATACATAATGGCAGTGGCGCAGCGAAGGGGGAGTTTTGGGGGATAAACCCCCCCCCAGAGCTAACAGAAATTTTTAAGTTTAATCCGTTTTACTTAATTGGATTAGTATTACTTATGGAGTAGTGTTAGTATTAATCAAATATCCCTCTTAAAGCCTTAAAACTCGCCATTTTGAACCATTAACAATAAAATTTTCCCCCCGCTCCTCCCGCTTACCCTGGAAGGTATGCAATACCCCACACCCCTAAGTATTATTTGCGCCTAAAACCCACCCTATGCGTAATTCTTAGCTGCGCCCCTGCATAATAGGGCCGTCCACTCAGACCCGAAATAGAACTTTAATTTTTAAAATCGGAAGATGAATGAGCTCAATTACAGTTACTTAGTTAAAAATGTAATCAATTACTATTCAATATTACTAATTTTAAAAATAAATGAGAAAAACACGGTTACAATTACAATTACCTCTTGTACTATTGTCCACTCCAGCAGCGGCGTAACTATTGGGGGGTGAGGGGATAGACGCCCCCCCAAAAGCCTCTGAGAATTTTTAAAAAATATTTAAAACTATTGCCTAGTTTTGACGTATAATAACTGCATCCGCTTAAAGTTAATTATTTAGTGCCAAAATTATGTAAAATGTATTTCTAGGCATGCAATTTTTCAAAAATTTTCACGGACCCCTCGTTGCCTAGGGGGTCGCCTCCCCAGGCCAAGCCATCCCTCTCCCCCAAAACCATATTGGTTCCTAGTGACGCCATTGCACTCTATAGATTGTCGAATATCGGGGTACAAATGTGGAATAATTGAGTCGTAGAAATTGCTAAACTTGCAATTTCACTCTCGATACATATAATTTTAACTTCTGTGGCAACACAATGGGTGTCATATTTTGTACTTATCATAAGAGGGCTGCAACATAAGAGTGATTGAACCTAAACCAGCAAACTATGGTACTCAGGGATTCGGAGTTATATGTAGGCCAAGGTAAATAAGTGAAATCAGTAAATTAATCGCCGATTAAGAGCAAGTAACGATTCCTTTTTCACCGTAAGGAGTAAATTACAAAATATATAAACTTTTCTCAGGATACCGCGGGTAAGATTTTGTAAGAGCGCCGACGTTTCGGGTACTGACTCGCTACCCATTCTCACGGCTACAATCCTCATTCATTATCAGTAGCCGTAAGAATGGGTAGCGAGTCGGTACCCGAAACGTCGGTGCTCTTAGAAAATCTTACCCGCGCAGAATCCCGAGAAAATTTTTAATATAGTAAATTACAAGAAAAAATGGTATTTCGTAAAAAGTAATCGTTGCAAGTACAAATTACAGAAAAAGTAACCGGTTATCCGACTACTTTTACTCGATTACTAACCAGCACATGTCACAACAAAGAAAAGTATGCGCAAAGCCAAGAAGTAAAGGAGAAGCGGTGAGACGCTCAATGAGGAGTCAGTGACATCATGAACTTTTCAGCGAAAGGATTAAGCCCGTCGAAATTTCGCCGCGAATAGCTCTAGAAGTAAGCGACGGATCGTAAAACGGAAAATAAAAGCCTCTTTTACTGTTCAAACTCCACAATAATTAAAATATGGTGAAAGAGCACATTATGAAGGTAAATAACTTCTACGAAGTGAATTCCGACGTTGCTTAAGATCGACGTACTTATATATCCGAAGGCGTTCGTCCGTCGACGATCAACACCTCTTCGTTCATTTTCACCACTGGCAAACGAGGTGTTATTTTTGCGCGCATTTCTAGACCACAAGCCAAAGTTAAAGAGCGTTTAGCGGGAGGGATGGAGGGAGATCTAGGCTCTCACTCGGTCGGTTTTATACCTCACGACGAACTTTTCAAAACCGCCGCCACCAGCGCCACCAAAATCCGAGGCTCGGAAAGCGGAAGCACTCATTCGGGCAACCACTCGCCAGAGCGTCGCGGCGTGAGGAAAAGGGGAATTTAAAAAAAAAGCAGAAGAAGTGAAGAAAGACAGGAATAAAAAATATAATGAACCGAAGAGACTCGCTCGGATGAGCAGACGAGTGAAATTTGTTTGAAGCGCGGAATTAGTCGCGGAGAGCTACAGAGAAAGGGAACTACTGCAGGGGATAAAGACTGCAGACTTTGTGGGAATGGATGAGGTGGGGGGAGGGGGGAGTGAGAAGGAAAGGGGTGACTAGCAAACTCGCACGAACCGTGATACACAAGATCCCACACCGGCGGCGGTGGCGGCTGACTGCCGCACAGAATGAAGTGGCCACCAAGACATTTGCCAGAATATCGTCTGGAGATCGTGCAGTCCCGCAATGCGGACATCCAGGGGAACCCTTCTTTAAAAAATGAAAAAAATACGCCTTTCATCAAGAAGTTATATTCAGGGTACAGTTATATAATTCATTACATATCTAATTACTTTTTTTAAATATTAACTATTGAGGTTTTGGTCATAAAAAACAAAACATTTTCCGTCGCTTGTACATTTATTTCCGTTTTCAATTATTTTATGGAAAATTGAGAGGTTAAAATAATGAAAAAGTGGTCAAGGTTAAAAAAATTATTTTCACAGAGCAAAAAAAATATCAAATAACTTATAGCAATCTAATACCATATATGTAATATAAATTTAAAGGTCAAACTAGGAAAATTTATGTGACACAACTTTAACTAGTTTTTTAGTTTGTTTGTTAGTAAGTTATTTAAATATTAGCATAAAAAACTCGTTCTATACTTATATTAGATAAGCAATAGGCGTTAATAGTAAAGGAACAATTGAAACAGGATACAAAGTTGCAGCCTGAATAAAATTCGGTATAGGGGATTTATTTCGGGAAGGGTGAATTTCGGATGGATCACAGTTGGAGGCGGTATGGTAAGTAGAGTATCAACCCAACACTTCGAAGGGTTGTTTGAACCTCTCAAACAACGGCCTCCAAAAAAAAGTAGAGCACTCTAAAAACTGGAGGATGAAAAATTCATATTAGAATGACAACTACATTCAATTCTATACAAATTCATACAAGTTGATGTTATTTAAGTGGCCCCAAAGTGAAAGTATATTAACTGGCTGGTTTTTTGTCGGAAAACGTAAATCAAAACCAATTCAAAGCACAAGAGAATTAGCTTTCTTCCTTAATCATTCCATTCAATTTGTGCCCTTTATATCTAAATTTAAAAAAAGATTCAACTTTTCCAGATAATCAGAAATAAAATTCGTTATGTATGAAGATTTCAGGGACCTTATTAGAAAAAAATATTGAGTCGTAATTTTTGATGATGAAACAAATTTCATTACAAATACGAAAATTGATTTCGTGTGCGTATTCTCGTGAAACCTGTTATAGAGTCAATATCTATTCACATTACCCAGCTTTCTGAGCGTGAAGACTGAATTCAATAAATTGACTATTGAACATGTTTTTCTGACTCCTCTGCTAACATAAAACCCATACAAGTACTCGTACTTATTTTACCGAGATGTATAATCCAATAGTGAGCAATCAAGCGCATGAATTTATTTTTAATATGAAGGTTTATTGTAAAGTTCTTTCCCCCGTTTCTCCCTGCTATTTCTCCGTATCCCTCTTACTGTCCCCGTTTCGCTTCGATGATCCAATTTGCATTCAAAGTGGATAGTTAAATTTGTAATTTACAGGCATCGTAACAGTCAATATTTTTATCTAAAACTTGACTTGGTCAATGCAAGTAATAATTTCAGGTCTTCGAAGCTAAACTTCATCACAGGAATATCATATATATAAATATGTTGAACCCCAAAGGAGACAACACAGGAAATAAGTTGTTACCTCAACAGAGGGTATTGAAGCAGAATCAAGAGCTGACACCTGCGTAGAACCGCCATTGATCATTTATTATAATATAATAATCACAGCGATAATAAAAACAATAATAACAGAATAATTTACGCGTTAAAAATCATTCAAAATATTGAATTTATTTTTTTGGCTAGAAAAGAGCGAAAGTAATAAGTAAACAAAACATTAAGAATAAATCAATACGATCGAGAGCATAAGCTACAAAGAATAGACAAGAATATGGTGCTCAAAATGCTTACAATCCCAGGTAAGCATGCTGAACGTTCCCTGCGTATATAAAATTCTTATTTTTAAATTTATGGCCTTAATGTGACGATACCGCAGATTTTATACCATCAATATCACATTTTTTAGCCTTTTCTTGAGGTAGGTATATTCAACTTATAACTGCTTGGCCACATTGGAAGCAGGTCCGAGATCCGAGAAGTAGAAGGAACATCGAAATTCTAATTGCCACCGGGGTAAATAGAATTCAAAGACCATGCTCCCTTGTTAAAGGAAAGCAAGATAAAGTGGGCAAACAGCTTTCATTATGAGGAACCGGATATCGTAATGTATAGCCTCATTAATTCCATCAAGCTAATGACTTTTATAAGTTTTTAATGATTCATGTTCTGCACATGTTTATCTTCAGCAGGGCTTAGCGCTTCAAAATTTCCAAATTATGAATAAAATTGAGTGACCACCAATGAAAACAGGGATTATAAAATCAGGTCGTGTCATAGGTTGGGCTACTACTTCATGGACAAAGCATATTTGTTGCTACAAGAGACTCATGCTCGGATGAACTTTGAAAGAAATTTAGATCACCATTACATAGGAACCCTAATAAATTCAATGATTTATCGATTTTTTTAATTGTGTGAATTGAATACACTACACCATCCTCAAGTTAATTATGAATTAAATAAATTGATTGCACTACTTACCATTTGTACATTGAAGATGGTGTAGATAAATCGTAACCCAGGTCGGAATAAGTTTTATAGTCGTGGAAATGTTCAAGTGTTTATTTGAATTCAGTGATCGACAGGTATGATTGCGATCGTAAAATGCATTAGAATACCGAGACGGAGCGAATTCAGCAGAGGCGGGATAATGTCCTGTCGCTAGCAATCGCACGTGCGACGTTTTCGCTTTCCACGGCTTTGCGCTTCAACTGCTCGCGTGGCTGCTGAAGCCGCCCGACACGTCAGAGCGAGACCGACAAAAGGAACCGTAAAGTTCCGGGTTCCTAATTAGAGGATATAGGCGAGTAATTAATGGGGGAACGTTTATTCCCGGAGAAGGAGCGATGCAAAGCCTCCGCCTCTCGCACCTTCGCGTTCCGTTCGCGCAAACGCGGCAATTAGTCTAAAAGGATTTTCCTTCCTTTGCTATCGTTTTCTTTTCCAGCCAATTTTCACTATCAATTATTCCGCCTTCCCGGATCCAAGAAGGGGTATTAATAAACGATATTTGATCCTTGGTTTGATCTTTCATCAAGGCGAACTTTGTCCACAAGAATTTTTTTGCTAGAAATTCATCTACCAAATCACCATTGCGTTCATTTGAGCCAAAAATTATAACGGAAAAGATTTTTATCATCTTCTTTTGTATATTTTCGTGGCTTCATTTTCAGAATCTGTTATTCCAATTTCCTCTGATAATGATTAAAGCTGTTCTATAAAAAATCGAACGAGAGGAAGAATATAAAGCACGAGCCCTAATCAAAAACATAGACACTGATTTAATGGATGGAGCATGACGTCATGAAAGTGATGGTAAAACATAAGAGTAAGGATTAGCAAAAGGTGACGTCACTAAATTAGGCTCTTTATGCCTCGATCGTCTCAATGGCAACTTGGTACAGAGTCACGTGATTTTCATTTATTGAAATTGAAATTGTTAACTATTGGTGTGCATAGTGGGAACCAAGAAAAATCATTCAAGGGAAGCTCAGTGTTCTATAATAATTGAGTGAAATTAAAAATGTTTGATGCATCTCATATTTCATTTTGATATGTGTGCCAAATATTCCATCCCAGCCATAAGTGTGATTGTAGCGCCACGCTGGGCTTTAAATTGAGCGACAGTTGTTAATACGGAATTAAGTGACAGAATAAGCGATGGACAAAGGGACGCTTGGAATGATCGCGTGATTCAGAAAATGATAGGTGTAACGATCACTCTTCACAGTCCCTGAAATCCTATCGCTCTAGCTATCATTCGGAGGGACGGAAAAAAGTGATCTTGTGATTCAGGCTTAAGGCGGCAGCGAATTTAAGGTTTTGAAAGCCGCCATTTTTTCCTCGTTACAAACACGGTATCATGCTGACCTTATCGGCAGCTTGAGCAACCAACATTTGAAAGCGCTTATAAATCTGTGATAGAGATTCGCGATCCAGCTGAAATATTAATTTTTTTATTTCTTTCACCAGCAGGCGAAAATAAAAGCTTACCAATTTTTGCATCAGAATCCGGATTTCCAGCGAGGGAAAAATATGTTTCTGAGAGATCACAACAGGTGACATTCGAGTACTGTCGAATGGCAAATCGCCAATTTTGGTCGAATTGTCGCCAGATTTAGGATTTTTCAGTTATTTAATATTCCATAAAAGCCTAGATACGGGCGAAAGCGCAGCGACGACAAATAAATTTGCTATATACACGATAACTGCCTTAACGACGGAATTATGCATCGTTTAAAACGGCGTCTATAACAGATGACAACAGACGATCAAATCAATAAGCACCTGAGTGATATGGCATTATTTTATGAAATAATTCGTCGTTCTAAATTATATAAAATTCGAGCGAATGGATATAAAAATACATATAGAATGGATATAGATATAGCTTGTTGATTCGATCGTCCGCTGTCGTTTTTTATTGTAAGCCGATGTAAACGATGTACTATCCCTCATTAAAATAACTGCATGTTCATTTAATAGTCTTCGCAGCGCTTCCGTCCAACTCTCGTATTGTTTAGGTGGTGAAATGAGTGCAAAATCCTACATTTGGTACAAATCCAACTAAAATAGGCCATTCAATAAAACTCGATTGTACCCTGTTCTATCGGATGCGTTAATCAGCAAATACCATCGGAATGGCTACTCCTCTCGGACATGTCTTCGCCGGAGATACTTGAAAGAACTTCGCGAGAGGATGGCCCCGCATGGGGGAAGCGAAATATCCCAAGAGAGGGCGCTGATTTCCCATCTTGTCGGGGACGAATGGTCCGCTGCCCTGTGCCCCCCTTGCAACACAAACAAGAAGGGCTGGGGGGGATCCCTCAGGCCCCCCCAAGCGATGAGGAAGAAAGCGCTGTGGACAAGGAGGTGCAAGAGCAAGGACACATTGTGGCCGGCCACATGGGATCCAAATCCCACGGGAAGGACCACGGCACATTCTCAACTTCGATGAGGCTTCGAAAACACGTATCTAAGAGAGAAACTTTCGTCCCTTAGCAACGCACAATGGGACCAACTCATGAAATCGTGGCCTAACCCCCTGGCTGGAAAAAAAACTATCATTTTGCATTCGATGAAAACATTGTGCAGTGCGAACATGAATGATTGGATGACAAAGTATATCAAAATGTATTTTTTTCCTACTTTTCCATGGTTCCATAGAGCAGAAGGCGGCTGAATTGGGCACATTATAGGTCACTGCTAAACACTACCTACAATATTTACTTTGAGGGGAGTTAATGACAATTTTTACTTTCCTCTATTTAGAGGAACTTTCGGTGCAAAAATTGGACATTAATCAATCAAAAAATCCTTAATATTTATTAAATGAATATCTTACGGCAATTAAATTCGAAATTATCTCAAATTAACTGAAGGATTGCACAAATACAGCATTCTCTTTTCTATAACACACACATTTAGAATTTTTAATGCACGCATTTTCCTTATTGTTCCCTGAAATAAGAAGCAGATACCTACATAGAAGAAGATACCTACTTGTGAAGGCAAGTTCTGTAGACTATTTTTTGCATTGATTGAACACGCATGGCTACAAACAGATTACAAGTGGTAAGTCGGACTTAATTCCAGCAAAGATAGTCAATCCTAATGACTGTCAACGAAGACAGTTTCACAGTAAAATGCTAAATGAAGAAGCCGATTGATTCCTCAACCCCTTGGATACAGCCAGTGGCGCAGCAAGGGGAGGTTTTGTGGGATAAAACACCCCCAGAACTCAGAGAAATTTTTAAGTTTAATCCATTTTACTTAATTGGATTGATATTATTAATAGAATAGTGTAATTATTAATAAAATATCCCTCAGAAAGCGGTATAACTCACCATTTTGAACCATTTATCTTAAAATTCCGCAATTTATTAATCTCGCACCTACCGCTTATCCAGGTGGGTATTCCATACCCCCACGCACCCATGTATTAATTGCACCTTAGCCCCCCCCCCCCCCCAAGCCTTAATTCCTAGCTGTGCCCCTGGATACAGCTACACAAAAAAATCAATAAAAATGTTTCCTGATCTGTTTTCATCAAGGGAAGGCAATGCATTAATAAATACTGATCGCAACAAAATATTAGCACTCAAGTTAGGACATGAATAACAATATAATGAAAAGGGACACGAGGATAATATTAAAACCGTAAGTTCCTTGATTCCTTGATAAGCTCTGCATGAGTTTATACTAAACTTTACATTAGAAATTAATTTTAATATTAATTATAATTAATACATGATAAATAGTTTCAACCATATTAGGTGTTATCAATTACATAACCGCATTTATACAAACAGAAGATAGTTATACAGTTACATTACACAAAATTCTCTTCTATTGAGTAAATGGGATATCTCACCAGCCTAACACTTAATCTCTTTTTAAAGTTATTAACATTTTCTACCCTATAAAGAGTTGGTAACCAGTTGAACAGTATGATATTAAATTTATGGAGAGATTTATAATTTAAAGAGAACCTTCTACATCCTACATAAAAATTGTTGCTACTCCTCATGCAATAATTGTAAACATTATATGTATGCATATCAAATTTAAATAGATGCCTGGCAAAAGTCGCCAACACCAATCTCCCAAATGAGAAGATGGCAGATGTGCAGAAGAAGGTTATGGAGTATAGTGGGTTGCCTATTACCCATGAGAATGACCTAAGGGGAGAGGAATAAAATTATGTACCTGATCAATGAAAAACTTGCATATTGACAGCATATTTAGCTGCTTCACAGTGAATATTCATTGTAATGACTATTCGTTTAAAAACATGGAAACTGACCGTAAAAACGGCATCTTTATTGGTCAAGATTCATAAATGTAAAGAGGCAAAAATTAGAAGACATGAATAGATAAAAAATGTTGCATAAATAATACTGATCGGAGTTAACTACTTTAGCCAGGCATCAAAATCCACTCCAAAAGAATAAGGTAAAAGGAGGCACCCCAATATGCACAGGCACTTTGGCATGGAAATGGGCTCCGTCCCCCATAGGTAGCTTTCAACAGTGTGGCATTTGGAATATGAAACTTAGCACAAAAGTAGTTTCCACATTGAAGGAACAGAAGAGAAGGAAGATTGGAGAGCTACCCAGCATCAGCTTTTGCCTGTAATAAACAAAAGAAAGCATAAGCTTGAAGAGGTGAACGAGTTCTCTTACCTGGGGAGCCAAATTACCAGTGACGGACGGAGCAAGAAAGAAATACACAGTAGAATAGCGCAGGCAAAGAGGGCTTTCTATAAAAAGAAGAATCTTCTTACAGCTGAAAATACCAGCAGAGAAGTAAGGAAACAATTCATCAGATGCTACATATGGAGTATGTTTCTCTATGGAAGCGAGGCTTGGACGTTGACAGCAGCAGAGAAGTCAAGAGTGGAAGCATTCGAAATGTGGTGCTACCAAAGAATGATGAAGATAAAATGGATTGACCGTTTAAGTAACGAGGAAGTGCTAAGGAGAGTGGGAGAAAAGAGAAGCCTCCTAAAAACATTAAGCAGAAGAAGGGACAACTTAGTTGGCCACATTTTGAGGCACGATGGTCTGATGAAGACAATCGTTGAAGGACAAGTGGAAGGGAAAAAGGGCAAGGGACGGCCCCGAATGAGTTATATCGGACAGGTTATAAAGGATGTAAAAGAGAATAAATATGTAGCTATGAAGAGATTAGCGGATAGGAGAGAGAAATGGAGAGCTGCGTCAAACCAATCTTAGGATTGTTGACTAATGATGATAATGAAACAGAAGGTGCCAAGGAAACCTCCATATATCAGCAGTTAAAATGGGATTGTCATATGTTAAATGTTTCTGGTGCACTGAGGTATTGTTTGTAAAAATTTTATTTAAAATGCAATAGTTTTTCAATCCATTTCCATAAATTCTCTTCATTTTTCTCTGGTTGTCTAAATTAAATTATGGATTAGTTTTCAGGGGGCTAACTCATCAAAATACATGTCAATCAATTATGATACTGTATAAAAGAATAATTAGCATCATTGCGGGTAATTTTTTTTTATTTATCTCAATTACCCCCTAATACAGTACAATGAGGCCTTTGCATCGGGAGTTTTAACAATCAACAACAGATGATTAAACACACAACCATGTCATGGAAGGGGCAACCTATCCAGGCAGGACTCAAACAATGTGACCTTCGGTATGGTAGGCGAGGACTTATTCCTGCCACCACCGAGGCTCATCAATATACTATCACTCTTTCCCTTATTTCCAACAAAATTATTATTATTATTAAATTTGCTATAGTTGAGACACTTATAAAGTATTTCCTCGTTACAAACACGGTATCATGCTGACCTCATCGGCAGCTTGAGCAACCAACATTCGAAAGCGCTTATTAATCTGCGATAGAGATTCGGGATCAAGCTGAAATATTTATTTTTTATTTCTTTCACCAGCAGGCGAAAATAAAAGCTTACCAATTTTTGCATCAGAATCCAGATTTTCAGCGAGGGAAAAATGTTTCTGAGAGATCACAGCAGGTGACATTCGAGTACTGTCGAATGGCAAATCGCCAATTTTGTTCGAATTGTAGTCAGATTTAGGATTTTTCACTCGTTTAATATCCCATAAAAGCCTAGATAAGGGCGAAAGCGTAGCGAGTACAAATAAATTTGCTATACACAATAACTATCTTAACGACGGTCTGTCTTAATAGATGACAACAGACGATCAAATCCATAAGCACCTGAATGATATGGTATTATTTTATGAAATAATTCGTCCTTCTAAATTAATTCTAAAGCCCTAAATTTTATTATCTAAGAAGTGGAATAAAAAGGCTCTGCAAAGAATGAAACGAAATCTATGAAAATAATGTTATATAAACTCAATCGAGCCAAGCAAATCCCTCAAAAGATCATTCCTGCACAGCGGTCGATAAGCAGGGGCAGATTCAGGATTTGTTTCCAGGGGGGTGTACTAGGGTCTGACAGGCTAAACAATCTTTTCATCCATGACAAAAATGAAAATGGTAATTTCCGCACTTTTTAATTCAACACTCAACGACCGACCATCCCTTTTTCTCTCTCAGAGCATCCCTTTTTCCACCATTGAAATCATTGCCCGTACTTGCCCAAGCAGCAGATAATATCCATACAATATCCATTTAATGTTATAAAATAACCTCCTTAATATCCATAAGATATTTAGCATATTTGTATAACCTTGTATGGATATCCAGAGAACATCCAATGTTCCCACTTTAAGATATTCAATAAATATCCATTGCCAGCATCCATATAAAAATATTGCACAGTTACATGGATATGTAAAAAATATCAATGGAAGACCAAAAACTGCTGCTTCACAAATTCCAACTTCACTTCTAAACTATGAATTTGTAGATTCTACTCGATTCCTTTAGGACAATACTCATAAGACTCTCTAATCAAATGTATAACGTGTTCAGCAAACTTCCGTCACCAGGCCGTCACCGCTGGTCTTTACGTCTCGCACTTCCATTTCGATGAATGCCACTACTTAGCACCATTCGGCAAAAATATAATATGAATATTTCCTGGATATATTTCTTAATATCCATTAAATATCCAGGGAATTTCACAGGTTGGATGTAGCGACATATAGATATTTTCAACCTTTTTTGGATACCCATGCAACATTTTCTGCTACTTGGGTGGCAACTTTCAGACAATCAGAGTGCACTGCCACTAACAGCAATTGTTACACCACATTACTCATTTAATATAATAACAGTTGTAAATACAGAAAGCAATGGAATAAGTCAGAAATTACGGTGTAATTCTGAAAATGATGGGTTGGGCGATCATTTTTTTGGTCCCTTAAAAGCTATCGCTGAAGCTATCACTCTCAGAGATGGAAAAAATAATTTTGTGATTCAGGCTTAAAAATTTACTCAGTCATCAAGAAATACATAGATGGGTGAAACTTCCTTTGGTGGAGGAATCAAATTAAGAATCAAAGAGGTTTCGCAATTGCATAGATCCAACCACTAAATCCACCAGAACTCCAAATAACATCCCACTAAAACGACGAAAATGACCCACCCAGGAGTTACAGAGTGTATGGTTCTATACAGGCGTACTAAATGAATGTACATTGACAAGCGAAGAGTTGCTCTAAAGTATTTCTACTACAGGTCTATTATTTTTTATTATTGATACTAGACCTAAAATAAAACTTTTAAGAGACACATGCTTTTGGCGTGACATAATTTAACTTGTTTTAAAAAATTCTAAAAACCTCAAATTTTTAAAAAAATATCAAACTTTATGGAGCTTGCCCAGTCCAAAGACATTATCCTATAGGCCTAATATTTCATGCTGTATATAGTATATAGTATGTATAGTACTGATAGTACTCAACTTTTAAGACATACATGTTTTTGATTGGACAAAGTTCACTTGTTTCGGCCAACCTAATATGAGTTCGTTCACTTTTTTCGGCCTAATATGAGCCTATGTGAGAATGTGCAAAATAGCCTCCTCCAAGGGAGAGTGGAAAATATAAGATAGTGAGGAACCATTTCAAAGGACCAGCTACAAAATATTATACCATAAGGGACAAGTACGGAAATATTTCGATTGAAAATGAGGACAAAGTCGAGAGATGGAAGGAATACCTGGAGGATACAATGGAAGCAAACTCAGCTTAAAAATTATTGAAAAGAAGAGTGAATTAGAAAAGGGTGATATGGGAGTCAGCATTTTAAGATTGGAATTTTATGCTGCAAATAGAGACCTGCAAAAGAATATGGCTGCAGGAATAGATGATATTTCAGCAGAGCTTATCGTATCATTCAAAATGAACATTATCATATGCAAAAAGAAGACAGCAGAAAACTGCAAAGATTTTAGAACTATAATTTGACATTATCTTTATTAAAATAACATGGGGTGCCTGATAAACTCAATTCATTAATCAATGAGTTTCACCATAGAATATGGATGTAAAAATATCAACTTCATGGATTGAAGTATTGCTATTGAACAGGGCTCTCACGAATTCTCAATCTAGCGCATAATCACATTAAAGGAAATAGGATATTCCATGATAACAGCACCTGGGATTAGTACCAAAAGCGGTCGCTACAGTTTAAATTGGAGGGGAAGTTGTTTGGGTGGAAGGGGGAACTCGAGAGCGAAGAAAAGCATGTTAGGGGAGGGGGACTTGGTTCCTCCTTCTGCGGTGTCAAATTTGCAAAAATGCAGGAAAAAAGGTCTTAACTCAATGGTATATAACTATTTGCAATATGTACTCAACAGGAGATTTACGTAATGACTTCAAGAAGAATATCATCTTACCCAAAGAGGAGAGAGCACAGAAGTACAAAGACTTTAGGACCATAAGCCTGACAACACATGCATCGAAGATACTGACAAGAATCGCATTTACAGGTTTACAGCAGAATAGAACAAAGAGCAGAAGAATTCCTGGATGAGGACCAACTCGGATTTAGGAAAAGCAAGGACACAAGAGAAGCAATTTTGGCCCTTAGAATGTTCATAGAGAAGAGAATGGAGAAGAAAAAACTGGCTTACATACATATCATGGAGAAAGCATTTGATAACATGGAATGGAATTCAATGCCTACAATTCTGAAAGGAATCAGAGTGCTCTACAATGACCATTGAATTGTTCATAGTTTGTATAAAAACCAAGTAACTATGATAAAATTTGGATCCAACTGTGCAGATACAAAAATAGGAAAAGGATTGAGGTAAGGGTGTGAACTGTCCCCCGTAATTTTTAATGTTTAGTGTCAATATTTACGGAGAAAAATTAGTGAGCTACGATTCTCTGATGACATAGCAGTCATATTCAAATCAGAGAAGGATTTGAAGAAAACTTTGACAACTATGGAAATGAGGATTGCCAAATACCAGCCGAAAATAAAAAAAGAAGAAAATATTAGTATGCAGCAAAAGAGAGTAAGCTAGGACAACCATTAACCTAGGAAAGCTTAAGCTTGAAGAGATGAAAGAATCTTCTTACCTTAGAAGTAGAATTACCAACAATGGACAAAGCAAGCAAGAAAGAAATATTCAGTAGACAAACAGAATAGCACAGGCAAAGAGGGCTTTCTAGAAAATGAAGAACCTCCTTACAGCCGAGAGTACAAGCATAGAAGTCAAGCCTGTTTCCGTATGGAGGCGAGACTTGGACATTGACAGCAGCAAAGAATTCAAGAGTAAAAGAATTCTACATGTGGTGCTACTGAAGGAAGATGAAGATAAAATGGATCGACCGTGTAATTAACGAGGAAGTGCTAAGAAGAGTGGGAGAAAAAATAAGTCTTCTATAAGCCCTAAGGAGAAGGCAAGACAACTTATTTGGCCACATTATGAGGCATGATGGCCTGATGAAGCTTATCGTAGAAGGACTGTTGGAAGGGAAGAAGAGCAAGGGACGGCCCCGAATGAGTTTCATAGGACAGGTTATGAATGATGTAAAAGAGAAGAAATACTTCACTATGAAAAGGCTAATGGATAGGAGAGAAGAATGGACAGCTGTGTCAAACCAATCTTAGGATTGTTGACTAATGATGATGATGATGATGACCTATGTCAACCCATGAAGCATATATGTACCTATATTGACAATTATCCTGAAAGACTCCTGCCTAGACTAACCCTAGTGAAAACCTCTATAGGATTTTGTTTTCCTATAGTAATTTGACAATGGGAAACATTTGCTCCTACAGGAAAGTTTTATGTTCTTATAGAAAGAAATTTTTTACAGGTAGTATTATGTTCCTGTAGGAAAATTAAATGTAAGTAAAATTTTCCTGTAGGAATATAAAATTTTCCTATAGGAAATAACGTTTGTTAAATTACTATAGGAAAACAAAGTCCTACAGATATTTTCACTAGGGAACTGATAGCTTTGCAAGCATTTCTATTCTGTAAACAAGCTGCCTCATATTGAATGCCATGAAAAGATGAATTGTTCACATTATGCACCATCACAAATCCCTATATTATTAAACCCTGGTATTCATAAAAGTTAGCCCGAAAGATTTTTTCTGTAGGGTGGGTATGTTGTATACCAAGGTAAAGTTGGCATCTGCCAGCAAATCAGGTCAAGCCACGTCAAAAATTAAGTCTATGAATGGAAGGATGCATATGACATTGCTCAGCGAAGGAGGAGGGAATATGTGGATGAACTGTATGAGTGGCCATAATAGGAGAGAACAGTGGAGGATTATAATCTTGGACCGAATGTACAAGAATGTACTTTCTACATTCGGTCCAAGTACTTAGTACAAGTAGTACTGTGTAATGGGCATGAACGATGTCCAGTATCAGCTTTTGAAGATTCTGGGGAGGAACGGTTATTGAAAGTTTTTCAAACCTGCACGCGGGATTAATGAGGAAGAGGCATATCCTGTGCATTTTGTGAAGACATCCATTACCAATAAAAAATGAGAAAGCTGTAGAATGAGGAGACTATAGGATTATTAGCCCAATATTACAGCAAATACAGATTGGATACATTATTGAGGACGCAAAATGTACAAATATAGGTAATGGCAAACAAGTACATTGGAGACAATAAGTTTGATTACAGAAAAGGAAAGTCAACCCAAGATGCCTGGATAGTAATGAGGACACTTGAGGATAGGGACCTAGAATATAGCCAGGAATGAAGGTGACTCATTCATAATTTGTACACAGCCCAGACTGAACAAGTGAGGGTATCCAACTTAGAATTTGGTCAGGCAAATATTAGCTGAGGTATGAGAAATGGCTGTCCACTACCAGCATTTCCTTTTAACATGTATGCTGAGGAGATAGTAAGAGGCATAGGATGAGTTGGATGCAGGAGTGAAAGCGGGGGTAATGATGTTACAATCAGTGAGGCTTGCGGATGATCAGGTGTTGATTAGCCAGTCACAATAGGGCTGCAGGCTCTATTAGATGTGTTAGACAAGTATTGCAAGAAGTGTGGCATGCAATTTAATTATGGGAACCAAAGTTATGCCACTTTGTAAACCATAGTGAGTAAGGGATGCCAGGCTCTTGATAAAAGTAGGTGGGCTCAAACTTGAGCAGGTAGAGTAATTCAGCTATTTGGGCAGCAGATCAGAGGAAAACCGATACAGCTGTAAAGAGGAGAGGAGAAGAATGGAGAAGGTGAAGTGGACAGAGAGGAGGAGGAACAACAAAGTGGTGAACATGGTGGGTAAGGAGAGGAAGCATCTAGATGAGATACTGAGGGGACAGAAGGTTTGGATTGAGCAAGCACTGAGTGGGAATGGGATTTTAAAAACAGCGTTAGATGGAAGAATGTGTGGTAAGTGATGAAGGAGAAGGAAGAAAATAGATAAAAAAAGAGGATATTTGTATTGATAGATTAAAATGGACTCGGCCTTATTGTGAAGTGAAGAGGTAATTCCGAGTTGAGAGTGGAGATAAGCCAAGGTAAGGCAAAATATTCTCCATGTAAACCTACCTTAAGCAGTAGAATATTTTTATCAAGCAATTAATATTTTGTAAAATAGGTATACTCACATACCACGAGGGTTCTGTGGGTGCAATAACTCCTCACATTTTCTGTGTGTCTCACATTTTCTGACTTTTAAAATTTAGAAAACTTGGCCACCAGCTTTCCGCTGCATCAATATATCAAAACAAGCATGGATTAAACATTTAAATGATGGGAAAAAATCCCACTGACAGAAATGTAAAACCAACAGTATTTACTGTTAAGGTTCAGGTGATGTTTTGTGAGTAAAAATAAAAATCTCTAAAGTTCACTTCCAAAGCAATTTTCATCTTGCCTTAAATTCAATTCATAATTCAGGTAAGATAACCAGGATTATTAAATTACATTCAATATTCCCTTAAAACATACACTTAAATAATATAAAGTAGTATTTTTGGCAGTGGAACAGTATTTGGCTTAAAAAAAAATCTGCAATTTCTTTAGACATCACTGCTGCAATAGGGTGGTTTCCTAATATTTTTTATTGCCTAAATCGAAAGATTATTACTCCTGGAGTACATATTTCACATCATGTTTACTCATTCTGGTTCCCGCTTCCGCTGTGTGAGGTGACCTCCCAGTGAGAAATGGGTGGTGGAGTCCACGTGGAACCCACGTGGAATCCACGTTGAGTGGTGGATATTTGGTGGTGGTGGATATTGAGTGGTTGGACCCACGTGGAATCCACATTGATTTCAAGTGGATTTGTGGTGATTAGCATAAAATGGTAAACAGAATTTCTAATTTGTGGAACTTAACTCTCTGGTGTGACATTGCGTCATTTATCATCCTGAAACCACGCTAGTTATGTGAAAATGTATCGCACATTCTATTTTTATATAATTCGTGGAAAGGCAGCCATGAGAGCACATGAAAAATCGTAGACACATATATAAAAGGTTTAGCTATAGAGTGGTTGAGGTTTTAATGGTTTAAGGACATCACCTACTGCTGTTTTAATTTTTCCACCAAATTTCCACGTGGGTTCCACGTTGATTCCACGACCAAAAACACGTGGTATCCACGTTACATCTCCACGTGGGTTCCACGTGGATTCCACCACCCATTTCTCACTGGGCTTGGGGCAAGGATAATGTGCACCGTTGCGATGCTGGATGATAGCAGGTAGCAGAGTATCCTGCTAGCAGGTAGTGCTTGGCTTAAATATGGATTATTATTTCCATATCAAACGAAGGAAATTTTCCGACCTTAGACAGTTTTAATGGGTGATTATTAAGAGATGTTTCCCTGAAGTCTGTGCATCATGCATGCATTGGTAATCTCAGACGATGTAAAACTCCTATGTACTCGTATAGAATCTAGGTCCCTGTGACGTCACGTGGAGTGGCATCGCATGGGCGCCAATCTGGCCTTTTTCAAATGAGGTTAAAATTGACCTTTAACATTCGTCTAAACTGGGAATTATAAAACCAAATAATTTGTATATTATGAATACACTAATGGTGGGTAACGAATCGCAATCAATGCCTTTCGTTTTCTTTCATGAAGGAAACTACCCTATTGGTTTTAACACATTCAGTGCGGAGCATGTCAATTGACGTGGTCCCTTCCAAGTCAAGATACGGAGCACGTCAATTGACATAACGGCAAAAACGATGTGAGGCAACGACGACAGCCATAACACACCTTAATCCAGATCTTCTTTTTTCAATTCAAAAATAGTTTACTTCCAATGCTGCCAGAGTACAATGGATATTTATAAGCAAGGAGCATCCAACACTCCTAGAGCTGCAAACCGGGTAGAAAATTTGTAAGCAACGTGTTCCATCCTTCATCCACAACAGTATTGCTCTGCTCAGCGATATCCGCACGTGGAACACACAACATGGAGGAAACAAATTTCTGGTCCCAATCCACAGGTCCTCGTGTATGGCGGGATCATTTCTATGCACCTTTGCCCGCTCATTTAATGCCCTGTCGGATGACGAGAGACGCGACTGGTCAAGGACGAAGGTGATTCGACAGCTGGCAAAAAAATACAATGGGGCCAAGCTACATTATCATATAAATTATCTATCACCATATTATTTTTGTAATGATGACTGTATTCCTTCATTTTCGTATCTATAACCGTATAAAGAGAGCCCTGGTCCAGAGGAAGAGGGGGCCGGATTGTGGCCTCATCTGGGCCAGGTAAAAGAAATAAATTGAACTAAAATTAAATAAATTTACATTGTATTCTGTAATATTAGATATCTACTATATACCCTGCGAGCCAACTCCAGGGGGTGTGGCAGGGGGTGATCAATCACTAGCATAGAGCATGCAATTGGATTCCCACATACACACCACACCGTCCAAAAAACGTTACGCATACTAACAAATTATACTACCAAATTCATTCAAAGGCAAAACTTGCGAACTATGTACTCATAAAGGTTTTTTGCCAATAACTCTATGACACACAAAACATGCCGTGAGAAATAATGAGAAAACTCAGAAACATGCATTAAGGTATGCATAAGTTAGTAAGTTAACTTACTAACTTATGCAGACCTTAGAAGTATGCATATATTTAACTTAATTACAATACAAGTCATCTAGGTAATCTATTTGTGAGTTTTAAGCGCAGGCCAAAATTAGAAAAGGCGTAAGACAGGGATGTTCATTGTCATCTGCGCTATTTAACTTATACCTACAAAGAGCACTGGACGAGGCAGAGAGCAACTTACCGGAAGCAGGAATTAAGGTCCATGGGCAGAGGATATACAAGCTATGTTTTGCAGACGACTTAGCAGTCTTGGCAGAAAGTGAAGACCAACTACAAGAAGTGCTTAGGGAGATGGAAGTCACGCTGGCTAGATACAATCTAAAGTTAAGCAGGACCAAAACCAAGACACTCGTTGTGAGCAAAACAGGAATACCAGCACATATAACTTTGGGTAATACACAGCTGAACAATGTAGTAGAATTCACGTATTTAAGAAGCAAGATCACCACGGATGCCAGAAGCAAAAGGGAAATCAGCAGTAGAATACAACAGGCAAAAATAGCTTTCAACAAGAAGAGAAAGATATACGTTTCAAAAAACATGAGTATCAAGATTAGGATGAATCTACTCAAAACTTTTGTATGGAGCATAATGCTTTATGGTAGTGAAACTTGGACAATAGGAGCAGCAGAGAAAAAAAGAATTGATGCTTTTGAGCTATGGTGCTACCGTAGAATGTTAAAAGTTTCATGGGTAGACCGGGTTACGAATGAAGAAATACTGGACATACTGGGAGTGAAAGCAGACCTGTGGAATATTTTAACTGCAAGGAGAAATAAATGGGTTGATCATTTACTGAGACATGATGGATTGGTAAAGACAGTTTTAGGGGGCACCGTGGAGGGGAAGAGCGGCAGAGGAAGGCTGAGGTTGAGTTACATTACCCATGTAATGAAGGACAAAGGCTGCTTCAGCTACCTGGAGCTGAAGAGGCTGGCAGAGGACAGATGGAGATGGATGACTGCTGCAAACCAACCCAAGGGTTGATTACTTAGAAGAAAAGAAGAACGCTGCTATTATAGTCTCTTATTGATCGTGGAAAAAATAACATGATGAACCTATTTGTTCAACAGTCTATCTCTCTTATTTTATTTAAATGATCTTATCTACTGCAGTATTTTAACATTCGTAAGATATGGCTAACTTCGCCGGGATAAAGTACATATTCCTCTGGAACTCTATTCCTCCGGGATGGCTATCGGTCCCGCATTCGTCCGAGACGTGAGGAAAACCGGCAAAATCCCACGCACACTGCCGTGTAATCGTTGATGGTGTATGTTGATGTTGCAGAAGAAGTCAAGTGGTGTCTTGAATGCGTTATCATGGTGTCCTTTGCTCATCTGGTGTGGAGTGCTGCAAGTTTACAGATCAGAATCTATTTTTTAATGAATGTAATCGTAATGAGATATTTGGACATTTTGATGTTTTGTATAAATTCTCATATATTGCTTTTCACCAACCTACGGTAGCTTAAGTCAATATACAAGATTATACATTATAGCTACACTAGACTTGTCAACGAGCATATTAGTTTATACTCAAATACATATTTCATTTACACTGCAGGAAGGGCTCGATTGTCTTTTGTCATTTCAGTCATTTACTACTTTACATGTCCTTCGTCAGAAGGTTAAATAATTTATTTATTATCCAGATATTCTTTCCTGCGCTTATAAATATATGCATTCAAATGGGAGGCATTGATGTATCCTTTTTCCCATTATTTTTCGAATAGGGTAGTTTCCTTCATCAAAGAAAACGAAATGCATTGATTGCTATTTGTTACCCACCATTAGGGTTTTCATAATATAAAAATTATTTAGTTTTAGAAATCCCAGTATAAACGAATGGCAATGGTCAATTTTAACCTCATTTGAAAAAGGCCAGATTGGCGCCCATGCGATGCCACTCCACATGACGTCGGAGGGACCTAGTTTCTAAACGAGTAGATAGGAGTTTTACATCGTCTGAGATTACCAATGCATGCATGAGGCACATACTTCAGGGAAACATCTCTTAATAATCACCTATTAAAACTGCCTAAGGTCGGAAAGTTTCCTTCGTTTGATAAGGTACATATTAATAATCCTTATTTAAGCCAAGCGCTTCCTGCTAGCAGGGTACTCTGCTACCTGCTAGCATCCTGCGTCGTATCAGCGCTCAAAGCCTCGTCCCAAGGTCACCTCACACGGCGAAAGCGGGATCCAGAATCACGTCACACGGACTTTTCCCATCATTCCTACTTAGCAGTCGCGTTTTCGCGTGCTTAAAAATTTTCACTTTTCATTTAATCGCGAAAAATAGATATCGTCATTCGAAAATCTAAGAGCGTTAAATACGTGCTCCAGGAGTAATAATCTTTCGATTTAGGCAATAAAAAATAATACGAAACCACCCTATTAACGGCTTCCATTCTCAGAAATCCAAATCTTTCATTCCAAAAATTTCACCAGGAAATGGAAGCCTCCGAGTAAGATGGAAGAGTGTTCCAATCGAAATGTCAGCTCAAAAGTTTTCTTACTCAGCTTTAATAGGCTTTGACTAAAGGAAGTTATGCTGCCGCACCTTGTATTTCACCCCCACACTAACGGTGCACCGCGGTCTAGCTGCTGGTTCCTAACCAGGGGTCTCGCTTCCACTCAGCTGTCAAGTAAGTGTTCGTGCATACACCGCGCCACCTTTTCCGGTGCTTTAATCATGCATTCCCCCATCCTTTGGCAACTACAGTATTTTACCCCACCCATTCCACAAATAAAATTATCTCTGCAAATGAAACTTACTAACAGAGAATACATATTTTCTCAATTAATTGGAGTAGTTTTTTTATGCATAGGTTTTGGGTGTAATAAATACCTCCCTCTAAATTTCTAAATTTTCATGGCTTGATTCAATCATTTTTAGAGCCAAGTATAGCCGGATTTATAGGAATTGGTTACTTCTACTCCATAAGCTATTGCTTTAGGTGGAGGCATTTATTTATGGAAATTTATTAAGAGAAGAATTCTTAAGAGTAAGCTCAATCTTCACGATCAAAATCTATTTTTTAATGTATGTGTTCCTAATGAGATACTTGGACATTTTGATATTTTGTATACATTCTTCTCTATTGCTTTTCACTAACTTACGCTAGCTTAAGTCACAAAAAAATAAAAGTGTTACGTGACAATAATTAATACAAAACATTAAGAAAGTCATTACTACGAAGGTTTTCTCTGCTTAATCATTCTTCCATGCTCCGTATATAATATTGCGACTCACATGCGACGCATATTTCTTGTCGTCCGAAATAGGAACTGTGATTTCAAATGCATCTCCTAACTACCATGTGTTACGGTTAGCCGAAATCCAATGTGATTGGAAATTTTCTGATTCTAAACATCAAGTTATAAATTCGTGTTAAAATCGCGAGTTTGGGAGGTTTCATGAACACTGTTAAGTGCGGTAACTGTTCATTGAACAGTTACCGCCCTTAATAATCAAGACTGTCTCGCTGAGATTGTGCGTAAGACGATCTCACACCTTTTCCCAAAGCTGGAGTCTACGTCCAGTTTTCCTCTTCCCACGCAGGTTTCAAGTCGCGAATAGAAACGACGGGAAGACAGAATGTAAAAGAGCCAAGTGGTCGTTAACTTCGAGGACAATTTTTACGTCGTTAGGTTGGAATCCAACGCGCCTGAAATTCCGGCACTCAAATTTGGAATGTATATATTATATTTACACGAAGCGACGTGAGCATAGACGCCAGAATTTCGATAAAGTACCATGTATCAACATTTATTTGAGAAACGCCCCAGGAGAGTGCATACGAATGTGTAATTTAGGTTTTAAAAAGATACTGTTTTGCATCTTAAGTGCAGAACATCGACATACACGCTAAAATAAGAGGTATTCATTGCAAATGGATATGTGTTGGAATGTAGGTATTCGTTTTCCCCAAGCAATCTCAAGCAATGTGAGACCTAAAAAAAAGCAAGATTGAACTAAGGCGGTAAACTCACAGCGCGCACCCTAGGCTTCACTTCAGTATTCTTCGAAAAAAATAATTCTTTCCCACCGAATTATTTTCGTGAAGTCTTCTCCGGATTTTCTTCCAGTTTAATTCGTTGTGTATCTCCAGCGTTTCAACGGTCGACTCGTCCATCGTCATCAGGTTGATTTTTTTATTTTGAATTTTGACTGAGCAGAAAACGTTGAGATGCAACTGCAAATAATTAAAACCATCAGGTGATTTCTAATCTGATGGAAAGATAATAAAAAGAAAGTAAAAAATAATAGAACTTTTCCTTGTTATCCGAATTACCTATATCATTCCAGCCGCTTATTCTTTATTATAATAGGGAAGTTTCCTTCATCAAAGAAAACGAAAGGCATTCATTGCGATTCGTTACCACCATTAGTGTATTCATTGTATACAAATTATTTGGTATTAGAATTCCCTGTTTAGACGAATGTTAAAGGTCAATTTTAACCTCATTTGAAAAAGGCCAGATTGGCGCCCATGCGATGCCACTCAACGTGACGTCACATGGACCTAGTTTCTATACGAGTAGATAGGAGTTTTACATGGTCTCAGATTACCAATGCATGAATGAGGCACAGACTTTAGGGAAACATCTCTTAATAATCACCTATTAAAACTGCCTAAGGTCGGAAAGTTTCCCTCGTTTAATAAGGTATAAATAGTCCTTATTTAAGCCAAGCGCTACCAGCTAGCAGGGCACTCTGCTACCTGCTAGCATCCTGCGTCGTATCAGCGCTCAAAGCCTCTCCCAAAGGTCACCTCACTTGCGGCAGCGGGAACCAGAACTACGTCACACGGACTTTTCCCATCATTCCTACTTAGCCGTCGCGTTTTCGCGCGCTTGAAAATGTTCACTTTTAATTTAATCGCGAAAAATAGATATCGTCATTTAAAAATCTAAAAGCGTGAAATACGTACGGAAACCACCCTATTAATATCTATCTGTCGCCTCCTTGTATTATCTACGTCCTCATCTGTAGTCATTGATTCCTTCGGTGCGCGGAATAGGGTGGTTTCCTATTATTTTTTTATTGCCTAAGTCGAAAGATTATTACTCCTGGAGTACGTATTTCACGATTTTAGATTTTTAAATGACGATATCTATTTTTCGCGATTAATGAAAAGTGAAAATTTTCAAGCGCGCGAAAACGCGACGCTTAAGTATGAATGCAGGGAAGTCTCTCCGCGTGACGTATTTCTGGTTCCCGTTGCCGCCCTGCGAGGTGACCTTGAGGCGAGGCTTAGCGCTGATACGACGCAGGCTGCTAGCGGGTAGCCTAGTACCCTGCTGGCTGGTAGCGCTTTGCTTAAATAAGGATTATTAATAACTTATCAAACGAGGAAAACTTTCCGACCTTAGCCAGTTTTAATAAGTGATTGTTAAGACATGTTTCCCTGAGCTCTGCGCCTCATGCATGCATTGGTAACCTCAGACGATGTGTAACTCCTATCTACTCGTATTGAAACTAGGTCCCTGTGACGTCACGTGGAGTGGCATCGCATGGGCGCCAATCTGGGCCTTTTCAAATGAGGATAAAAATGGACCATTGCCATTCGTCTAACCCGGTATTTCTAAAACAAAATAATTTGTATATTATGAATATACTAATGGTGGGTAACGAATCGCAATCAATACCTTTCGTTTTCTTTGATGAAGGAAACCACCCTATTATCAGGCTGCGCGGTTGTAAACATATATCTGCTTTCATAATACGTAGTAATTGCGTAAAGGTAGTGTTAATGATATAAATTATGTATTTTAATAATTCTATTGGTAATACGGCCCCAATATATTGTTATTTTACCTATTTTTAGGATAAATAATGACTTGAAATATAATAATAGATATATAGATATATTTCTGGTTATTCTTTTATCGGTATCATGGCCTAAATATATAATTATTATTTTAACCGCTCTATCTCAAGTTACAAACAATAAAATATCCGCAAAACCTGAGAGAGTGCGATGATTAATATGACCTATTCCTATCAGATGGAAAAAGAGCAATACGTAACGTAGTAATTGCGTAAAGATAGTGTTAATAATATATATTATGTCTTTTAATAATTCTATTGGTAATTGCGTACACCAATGAAAAATAAAAAATGGTTGAAAGACAACGCTTCCATCTTCTCCAGCTAAGGGTTACTGATGATATTAATTCTGTCCCTGGAGTCTAAGGTACTGGTGAAATTTATATTTATATGTTTGTGGCCTGTAATTTCTACGAAGTAATATTCAAAGGAAATGCAATGTCAGATCTTTGTTTAATAAAAGAGCGCGTTACCATAGATAACTAGGTATATAAATTCTGCAGCATTAATTCATTTGTAGTAAAAAAAAATACTTTTTAGTAAAAATACGCCCTGCTACTTTCATTCTCGCATGCCAGAAAACGCTGATCTAAAACTTTTACAACTCCTTTTTAATTCAATTTCTCACTGACCTAACATCGTCACCAATGGGTTTTACCGGAAAATATCACGTATCATTAAACCTGGGCAATATTGAGGTTGTCATATTCGTAGTTAAACTTTACCTCGGTTTCAATTTTTTCTCAGGGCTAATTACTTCAAATTTTGAATCTGGGCGTCATCGAAAAATGGGCCGTAGACTTACTCCAAGCATACTTCCAAGTTAATGAACAACCTCTAAATTAACTAATATGTTTTTAAAAAATTCTCCACCCAAGTGATAAATAAAGCTTCATTTAGCACTTAATACTGTGTTGTATATTGCCCACGCTGCCAAGGCAGCCTCCTCCCCTCCGACTTTTATTCAGTATAACATGTCTTTCTTTCGTTAATTTACATAATTAATTGCATTACAATAGGCTATAACAGTTTGAAATTAGGCAGCCCAGAAGAGCACTCTTTTGATGGGGTTGCCATTCGATACATGTGTCGGCAAGGACAAACAAGAATATCTAAGCATCAAGGTAAGTTTATGCGCGAAAAAGTGTTCACTAATACAAAAATATCAAAATCAGGCCAAAATAACAATAACATAGGAATCGTTATAACAAAATATTTATACATACCTACTAAGATTGCTTATCAAATCAATGCCAAGCCACGAGTTTTGAAAATTCTTTCAATACTCTCCAGCTAAAAAAGGTATTCTCTCAAGAGGGTGGTTTCCTTCATCAAAGAAAACGAAAGGCATTGATTGCGATTCGTTACCCACCATTAGTGTATTCAAAAAAAATTATTTTGTTTTAGAATTCCAGGTTTAGACGAATGGCAGTGGTCAATTTTAACTGCATTTGAAAAAAGGCCAGATTGGCGCCCAAGCGATGCCACTCCACGTGACGTCACAGGGACCTAGTTTCTATACGAGTAGATAGGAGTTTTACGTTGTCTGAGATAACCAATGCATGCATCTCGCCCTCGCCCCAAGGTCACCTCACTTTTCGGCAGCGGGGACCAGAACGACGTCACACGGAGTTTACCCGGCATTCATACTTAGCCGTAGTTTTTTTCGCGCTCTAGAAAATTTTTACTTTTCATTTAATCGCGAAAAATAGATATCGTCATTTAAAAATCTAAAAGCGTGAAATACGTACTCCAGGATTAATAATTTTTCAATTTAGGCAATAAAAAAATAATAGAAAACCACCCTATTAGCTGAGAAACCTGCAGTCACACCCTATTTCTGATATCCATCAAGAGTTTTAGATCAATTTTAGGGGAATTAATTTGGCGTGGGTGCATAAAGGCTTCAAGATTAAGTTTTGAAACGGTGATACCGAGACTTTATATCTAGACCCACCGCTTTGTTGGACAGAATAAAGAAACTGCAGCGGAGAATCGATACGGTGCGATGAACAGCTAGGAAAGAGGACCAAACACTCGCGGTGAGAACAGTTTGTAAATCTCCCGATGTACGGAGAGTGTAATCGAATACCAGACGCGAGGAAATGCTGAAAATAGTCTCTTTTTGGTACCTTCAGAAAAATTTAAAAGACGCGTCATATGTTGCAATAATTTGGTGGAATTCGCAAACGATCACCATGGAGGGACTTGAGTGGCTGTGCTTCATAAAGAAGGCCCAACTCTTCCAATCCCATGCTCTCCTGCACGTTGTAACAAAAACGCCATTTATTTAATTTCTCAAAATTCTCTTATGCAGTTTCTTACCCTAAAATAAAATCATCACGTGGACCAATGAGGTTGGTCCTTCATAGAAATATGAAGAAATACCTGCACTATGATTGGGCACTAAGTATTGCATTAGCCCGAGAAGAGCAAACTAATCGGAGGGATATCCAGAGGAAAGGAAAAATATCCCTCGCCCCTCCCCATAAAATCCAACAGAATATATTTTTCTAGGGCTAATAGTTTCACATTTTAAAACTTGTGAAAAAAATTCGGAGGGGAAGAGGTTTCCCGGGGGGCGTGGGCAATTTGCAGAACAATATTTGGTGCTAAATGAAGCTATATATATATATCCTGTTGGTGAGAATTTTTTTATATGATAATTAATTTAATAGTTGTTCATAAACTGGGCACTATACTTGGGATAAGTCGACACTCTATCTTTCGATGACGCCCAGTTTCAAAATTGAAAGAATTAGCCTGAGAAAGACGTTCTTCCATTCCAAAGATTACATCCTGAAAATTTTTTTTACCCAGGGCCAACATTTATTTGAGAAAATTGCACTTTGGTATAATTCTTAGGTAGACCGTTCAGACATCTACATGTAATTGATGTCAGAATAAAGATGACAGATGAGGAGAAGCATCAAGTAATTACGATCGAACCGATCGTGGGGAATATATACAACAAATATCTTTAGCAGAGCCCAGAAGAAGCTAAGATTCCTCAAGCGTGTTCTTCGAAGATTTGAAGATCGGATGAAAAAGTGAAAGACAGGTGCTATTTCGCACTCGCAGGGCAAAACCTTGAATATGCACCGGGCATATGGAGTCCGGCGCAGAAAGACTTAATCCGTGAAATTAATAGAATACGAAAGCTGCGCGATTCGTCAAAAACTGCTGTGGACGTACATACGGCGTTACCCAGATGTTAAGCAAATTAGGCTGGGAGCCGCTAGAGACTCGGAGGCTGCGTGCTAGGCTTAGATTTTTTGAACAATTGAGAATGGATATCTTTAAGAGCGACTCGGAGAACATATTATTAGAGCCCCACTATATTTCAAGGTCCGACAGAAGCGATAAATTGAGGGAGATATTTAACCGAAGGGATTGAATGAGAATTCGTTTTTCCCACGAACCTTAAAGGACTTTAATAAATGCTAGTTGTAATTTAGCAAGAGAATTTCCTTTTATTTGTTAACGGCTTGTGCCCTAACACTCTCGTCACCAGAATATCCAGGCGGCTTGTGGCGAAATATGTAGCTGTAGACTGTCTAGGGTGAGCTCCTTCCCTTATCTCCACTTATCCGAACCAACCTTGAGGCTGAATCACATGCTATGAGTGAATTAGCAGTACTAACTTGTATATTGGATTTTGACTGTTGCAATTGATGAAAATTAAATGGAAATGGATTCAGGACGAAAGATGAATGGTTTTCCGTTCAATTATATTAGGCTCAACTATGGGGAAGTTAATACTCGAAAATGAAAAGGAGACTTCGTTGATTTCCACTAATTTATTTTGTCCGCATGACATGTTTCGAACCATCGAGGTCATTTTGTACTTAATAATGACCTCTATGGTTCGAAACATGTCGTACGGAAAAAATAAATTAGTGGAAATCAACGAAGTCTCCTTTTCATGAATGGTTTTACAAATTACGACATTCATTTTATGGCTGAATATATTCAAAGGGCCCGCATAACGAAATTCGAAGGTTCTCTAAAACAAAATATGTTTTAGCAATTAAATTAGAGAGATATTTTTCTGAGCGGATAGTTATGGGAATTCTTTTTTCCCCGGACAATAAAGGACTTTAAAAAATGCTGCCTGGAACTTCGAGGTAGCTTTTCCTTTCTAAACCATGATTTGATGTTTTCCCGGCGAATAATGCGGGTCAACTCTTTAGCAGCCCTGAAGATGAGCCCCGAGTCGGAGCTTGAAACTTCGGCTAATATGGATAAATTAACTCGGTTGGATTCAGTGAAGAGTTTACCCACATTTCCTTTTTAGTTCTTAACGGCTAAAGTCCTAACACTCCCCGTCACCCGACTCTTGAGACGGCTTGCGGGTAAGTATATAGATATCAGTGGGGCAGCGAGGGGGGGTTTTAGGGATTAAAACCCTCCCCAGAGCTCAGAGAAATTTTTAAGTTTAATCCATTTACTTAATTGGATTAATATTACTGATATAATAGTGTAAGGATTAATAAAATATCCCTCGGAAAGCCGTAAAACTCACCATTTTGAACCGAATATCTTAAAATTCCGCAATTTATTAATCTCGCACCTACCGCTTATCCTGGTGGGTATTCCACACCCTGGTATTAGTTGCACCTGAACCTCCCCCAGCCTTAATTCCTAGCTGCACCCCTGATAGATATAGATTATTTATTATGAGCTTAATTTTAGCCTATATAGTAAAACGATCACCAAAAGACTTCTTCAAATCTTCCAAAGGATCGAGATAAAGGAGGAAACATGGAAATAGAGCTTCATGGAACGGAATGGACTAGCTTCTGAGAGGGAGAAATTGAGGTTTTCATAATATATTCTTAGGAATACAGAACTATGAATGAATAAGTAGAGTTTAACGCTTAACTGGAACGAAACTTAGACTCTAACTTAATTACGAGGCACAGAGGTGGACTTTCGGAAAAGATCGATCATCACAATATCCCTTTTCATGCCATAAGGCCTGGTTACACGACGCATAAATTCCTATGAGTTAATTGGTAAATGTATGTATGAACAGGGGCGCAGCTAGGCATCAAGGCTGGGGGGGAGGGTTTTAGGCACAACTAATACTTACGGGTGTTGGGGTATTGCATTCCCACCAGGGTAAGTGGGGGGTGCGGGGGCCCTCCTCCAGAAAATTTTAAGATTTATGGTTCAAAATGAATAGTTCTACCGCTTTATGAGAGATATTTGATTAATCCTAACACTATTCTATAAGTAATACTGATCCAAATAAGTAAAATGGAGTAAACTTAAATATTTCTCTGAGCTCAGGGGGGGTTTTTATCCCCAAAACCCCCCCCCCCTCGCTGCGCCACTGTGTATGAACGCGTGAATTAAGACGAAAATGTACCGTATAACCACCCAATTTGTGCGAATGCATGCACAAAAAATAAAACCTGTTCTAATTAGGTTCATGCATTCGAACATGTTCCGTTCCGGTCCACCAAAATCAATCATGCATTCACACATTAACTCTTGCGCGTTAATGCACGGTGTAACCAGGTTTCAATATATAAATCTACACGCTACCCCACAACTGATAACTTGATATTGATACATTTAAATAGGTCCAGAAAACATTTTTTTGTGTCGAAAAAATCAGGTGCATGGAGGAGGAAGCCCGCTCCGTCCACTTGATTCCCTCGACCTCGCGAGGAACGTAAATAACGTCAGATTGAAGTCAATGGCGACAGAAGAAAATCTCCCGCCGGTCTGGACCTCGCCTTCTTGCCCACGTCTCTCGTGAGGTATCGGGGCCTTGGCCGTGGGCGAGGTCAAGGTGGCCGGCCGCTGACTGTCCGTGAGAATGAAAGTGTATATGGGCGCTGCTCCTTCAATTTAGAGCGACCCCCTTCCACCTAAATCGACCTTCATGCAAGCAGAAGACGCTCTTTTGAAAACATTGGACTTTGACGGCTGTTGGAAATGAAAGTTCATCTTCATCTTCTCGGGAAGACTGACACGTCGTGCAGCGGATTGAATTGGATTCAAAAATTTAATGGCCCGCTAATGGATCATCATCATCTTTCGCATGATGATTGAGAGAGGTTGAGTTCGCACCAAGGCTCTCTGGCGGCCTCGGGATTGTATTTTGCTTGCATTATAGCTCAAGAAGAAGTTAAATACGCGGTTGATGGACGGTTGGATGAAGATCACGCGAAAAGCGAAATGATACACGCGCGGAAAGATACTCGTATTACCGAATAGTGTTAATATGAGCACAATTATGAGGAGATAGTCACGCTTCCTATTCCCCCAACCACGGTTGTAGTGGATTTAAATCATTTTTTTTATTATCCGATCGCTTTGGAGTGAAGATTCTCCTTCGTTCAGTCAGGGCCACGAATGTTCTAACGATGCACTCACAGCACGTATAGCCATTGCGACTGGGTCGTCCAATCCATAGCAGGCCTCATGTGCTAAAAATAAAGCTGTTGTCGCAAATCATCCATTTATGGACCCCTTACCTTATTCCTAAATCTATTCAAAGGCGAATAATCTCAAGTGTCTTAAGAATTCATGCATAATGTGAGAGAGAACTCCCAAAATTCAGGTGGACTACTTATGAATCGTAGATTGTGCACATTACATTTCAGGAACCTCGTTCATGGCATTTGAATAAGAAGTGCAATGCAGTAAATTGATTGATAACTTTGCTTGATTCTCTATCAGCTTGTAATGCGTAAGGGCCAATCAAGAAGATATTACTTTCAACCGAGCAAAATGTTATCCATGCATTTTATGCATTTTTGGAGTGATTTAATTTACCTATCAGAAAAAAGCACTCGGATGTTAAAAAAAAAAATCTTGCACAGAGTAGTGAACTGATTTTTGGACCTAGATTGCCCATAAATAATAATTTGTCTACTTCCCTAATAGACTCCTAATCCACAAAAGCGAGTACGGAATAAATGATTAGATAATAGAAGAGTAGTATAGAAAATTGGGATCAGTGTTATTATCGTACAATAGACCTCTGGGGATTCTGTGCGCGAGAAAAGCCACTTCATTTCCCTCAAGAATAGAGTGCTCATATCAATTTTTGAATAAATATTAGCTTCTGCGTTTCGAACTTCGAATGGATATCGAGATGAATTTTAAATTGTGGATCAAACTTGTTTTTAAGCCATTTTTTCCCAATCGATAATTTGTTCTTCTGCTTCAGTCGTTCGTGTATTCGCGAAATTTATTCCAAGAGTTTTTGACCTTCCTTTTGCCGCTCTGGTTTCTTAAATGGAAAAAAAACATCTCCACTGCCTGCGACTGGATGTTAAACATTCAGTCAAACCTCCTCTACTAGAACTTGTTTGATTTGAATTTCGATGGTGCAAAGGGAAAAAATCGGCTTGAGATATTCAAAAGCTTGCCGAAACAACATTTCTTTAAGTTCTCGCCGCGAAAGTTATTGGATAATTAGAATTCAGTGGTATTCCACTGCTTCTAGATTGGTATTAAAGGGAAATGAGCGGTAGCCATATTATTGTAAAAACCAATTATTTTTTAGCGGTAGAACCCATATAATGCGTGCTTTAGGTGGCAGATAGTAATTTAGCGAACAATAAGCGGTAACTTTCCTGATGGATTTGGTCTCTTTAACCTAAGCTTTTGACCTCTCCAACAGCTCGTGAACTTTCGTGGTCCTGCATTTGCCCACATTTGATCTTTCCATAAAATTAGCCCTAATTGTAAGTACTATAACACTTATACTAATGATACAATTTTTTATCTTTAAATGAAATGATAGCCCATTAACATTGACTTTCGTACTCGTCGAACTTGTGTACTTTCGGATTTAGAAATAGTCAACGGACAACCTTGAATTTAATTCTAACTATGGTATTAGTTTGGAATAACCGGAATTTTTTTAAGATGTGACCTTCACGTGGACTTCAGTATCTCATTTAATGATGTGGATGCCCTTATCAAGGTAAAATTTCAGTGACCTAGTTTCATTTAATTCCAGCTGAGATTTCGTTCTCCTGCTTGCCAAATTCTTTATCGTTGGCGTAAATTTAGCACAGCCGAATGAAATTTACGATTGAATGTGGACTTGCGGCTCATTAAAGGATAATTAAAAAGAAATTATTTTGCCGATAATACCTTTGATTTTGATGCCAAAGTCTTACACTTTTATTAACATTTTTTTTCGATTATTCAGGCCATTTAGCCTGATCAGAGCGTTGAAGAGATACTTAAACCTAATAGTCCCTCACGAATCCGATTACAACTGGAAAATAATCTGCGTGATTTTCCAAAGTAATATAATGAAGGTTACCTTTTCAATGATTATTCATGTGGTAGCTAAGAGTTTTGAACTCAATGCATTTCGTACAACCCGGGTGTCATAAAACGAGCTTAAGTTTTGTTTTGCTTACCATGCAGTAGGAAAATGGTCAACATCTTGGATATGATTTAAAAAAATATATGTTGCTAACTAATAAAAATGAATAAAATCTGGTAATTTTAACTTTCTAAATCAGTATTTCATGAAATGAAGTTAGAGTAATTAAAAAAGCAGCTGCCCCTCCCAAAACGGCCATGTTCTTCCCTGATTCGTCTCTGATAAAAAAAGTTGCCATTCAAACCATAATATCTTCCTCATTACAAGAAAAACATGTGAGTTCACTCCGAATCGTTTTCATGAAAATACTAACCTTCAACATATCAAAACAATAATAAATCTGTATCATGAACGCTTGCGTATTCGAATTTCAGTGAAGTTATTTACACGAAGCAGTATGACACATATTTTTTTCCCCAGCGCCAAACGACAAGAGGTCATGTAAAAACTGAAGCCATGAATTCGGAAACTGCGCAAGTCCACTAGAAATGATTTTGTGATGGATAGTTTAAGAGATTATCATTGAAACTACTGGAGCTGTTGAATCGATTATTTTATAAGTGGATATTAAATATTGTAACATATAAATATTCATCGGTAAAATTTGTCTCAAAACTTCAATGGATGGAGAGCTTTAGTTTGGAATAGGGTGGTTTCCTATTATTTTTTTATTGCATAAATCGAAATATTATTACTCCTGGAGTACATATTACACGCTTTTAGATTTTTAAATGACGATATTTATTTTTCGCGATTAAATGAAAAGTGAAAATTTTCAAGCGCGCGAAAACGCGACGACTAAGTATGAATGCTGGGAAAACTACGTTTGACGTCGTTCTGGTTCCCGTTGCCGCAAGTGAGGTGACCTTGGGGCGAGGCTTTGAGCGCTGATACGACGCAAGATGCTAGCAGGTAGCAGAGTATCCTGATAGCAGGTAGCGCTTGGTTTAAATGAGGATTATTATTAATACCTTATCAAACGAAGAAAACTTTCCGACCATTGGCAGTTTTAATAGGTGATTATTAAGAGATGTTTCCCTGAGCTCTGTGTCTAATGCATGCATTGGTAATCTCAGACAACGTAAAACTCCTATCTACTCGTATAGAAACAAGGTCCCTGTGACGTCACGTGGAGTGGCATCGCATGGGCGCCAATCTGGCCTTTTTCAAATGAGGATAAAATTGACCCTTGCCATTCGTCTAAACCGGTATTTCTAAAACCAAATAATTTGTATATTATGAATACACTAATGGTGGGTAAGGAATCGCAATCAATGCATTTCGTTTTCTTTGATGAAGGAAACTACCCTAATGTAAATTAGTGAAACCATGGTTGTGAAACTTGCAATTTTCTCTTCTTTTTCAAATTTTAAATCTACCACTTCGGTACTTCGCTGGTGTTCGACACCTTGAGAATGATGGTCAGCCGTTGAAACTTAGGTCGGAGTAATTTTTAATGAAAGAGTGGAAAATTACAAACGTTTGTGTGCGCGGTGCTATCATCATGGTTGAAAAATTCCACCAAATAAAACCTCTAGTCCATCGCTTATAATCTACTGTTTCTTTCGTCATCTGTGAAGATATTCTTGAATATTGCTTTATATTTTGGTTTCTTTCCCATCGTAAACATAACGTAGGCACAGCAAAATTACAGCACAGTAGGGTTCAACATAAAAGTTTAAGATTTGTGGCCTTTAAGGATGAAATCGTGGGGGAAAGTGGTGAATGAACGAAAATATATAAACCACGTGATTTCCAAAGTATATCTGCACGAACGAAACAAATAGGAATGTTTTTCTTACGCTCATTGTTAAATAATTATTATAATCACATAATAAGTTCTTAACTGTTACCTTTGATTAATCTAGGGGTTCCTTCAGTTCACCCAAGATCTCACCACCATTTTCTCATATTCCACACGTAGAATCGAATTGCATGTTTCACCTACCAATTTTCCTATTTTTTTAAATGTAGCCACGTTTATGGTAATGATATGTAAAAGGAAATTTGTCCATATAATAAATGTTATTATTATTATCATCATCATCATATTTCCAACGCTGGATTGATCTCATCTGTGGTCTAATTCTGAGTGGTGAGTCGTCCTTGAGTTTTATAAATCGTGTTTACTGAGAGATGTATGGAAACTTGAATCAGTAGAGACAGCGGTTGGGAGGCCGCATTTGGGTGTATCCACACCCCCGTTTGAATAAAAATGTGTTATCTCGACTCGGCATGAAGGCCATCGCAAGATAACGCATATCCGACTCTAGGGAGCCGGTCTCTGGATCGAGAATCGAGAGAAAAACTTACCCGTTGCAACTTTTCAACTAGGTAATGCTTTCGTTCTGAAATTTCGAGGTGGCGTCGAGTCCGTCCTTTTCCATATTTGAGAATATTACCTCATTATTTTCTCAAGTGCAAACTTGTTGTATTTTTTATGGGGTTAAATTCTCGCAATATCTTACTTACCTTGATATGCATTAAAAATATCACTATTAAAGTAAAAGTTTTGAAGAAGTAATCCATCAGAGTTAAAATAAAAGAAACCGTTGAAAGCGATTGAAGTTATTTTTTGGTACACAGATCATTTTACATGATATAGGCAAGATATATATTGCATCAATGTTGATACCCTTATATGTTGCCTAATGCATTATAGTTGTAAAAAATATAAAAATGCATGATAGTTGTAAACTCCTTGGCACTAGGTAGGAATTCATTAACTCATGATTGTTGCCTCTGAGAAAGATAAAAAATGTATGCGATTTCAGCTCTATTCAGGAAAGATTTAAGCTACCTTCCTTTTTGTGCTAAGTTTAATGGCGAAATATGTAGCTGCCATAATATTTATGATTGAGTTGAAAATTTTCACATTTTTAAAATGAGAAATCTGGAAATTCAATCTCTCCCAGAAGCAGCTCTGGGTTTGAAAGGGTTAACCAAATAAATATACAATATAAATTTTACAATATAACAAGTTAAAGTGCGTAATTATATTACATAGAAACGTCAGAAATGTTTAAAATATAAGTCCTCCTGAGGTAATGACTCGTCAGGAGGTGCTTGCTTAAGCAAAAATAGTTACAAAGAGGAACACACATTAGTTGATTAGACACAATTGATATTTTCTCTTATTATGAAGGAACTATATCTAAATCATTACGTTATAGTTTAACATGAGTATTTTTTTACGAAAAAAAGACAAAATACGAACGGTTGAGCGTAATTGGTGTCTCCTCCGTGTTACTGTTGGTAATAGGGTGGTTTCCTATTATTTTTTATTGCCTAAATAGAAAGATTATTACTCCTGGGGATAGAGGATTGGAATGGCTTACCGGAGGAAATTTTTTTTTTGAGCCCTTCCCAACACACGCCACTATATTTATCAGTAGGATAAATAAAATTAAATTTTGAGGGCTCAATAAACGTTAATTTTTTGAATTTGGTGTTTCTTGTCTTTTTTTCTTCGGCCTTCGTATATTGTTGTGTAAAAATGGATTTTGAGGGCAATGTAAATTTAGACATGCATTATTTTCTGCTGATTTGGTGCTATGTACAAGGGGACATGTATTGTGTAAAAAATGGTATTTTGAGGGCTTTTTAAAATTTTTTGCTATTTATATTGTTGTCTTAATGTACTTCCTAACCTTATGTGACCACCCGACTTCATGGTCGACTTGTAACAAATTATGTATTAATAATAATAAATTAACAATTGCGATAGTAAGCAGGATGATAGACGGGTGGTTGGATCGCCGTGGTCGCCCAGCCCAGACCTCGATTCGTCCGCCCATCGAGGACCTTGACTCAATTCCCAAAGAGGAGATGAAGACCATTCCGGAGGCATTCCGGGACCCGCTCGAGTTTCATCGCGGAGGACACTTCCAACGGACCGTCACTCACAAAGGACATTAAACCTATGCCACCAGCCGTGAAAAGAGGACTCTTCACACCCTACCAACATATCCTGTTTTGTCTTTGCTGTAATGTACTTCCTAACTTTATGATTGTATTTACAGTAAACTATACATGACTTGGTTTTTTTTTGTCCTTCATCATTGTTAGATGTCGGCCATGTGCATTACTTTTTCGATCAAAGCAGACCTTGTCCAGACCCAGGTATGTATTTTCTTTTTTGCTTTTTTTGGGGATACCCAGAGCACAATTAACTTACAATGTTCCATGCTCATCCTTCTTCGTGAAATTTTAACTTAATGAAAAAAAATCTCCAATAGGGTGGTTTCCTATTATTTTTTATTGCCTAAATCGAAAGATTATTACTCCTGGAGTACGCATTTCATGCATTTAGATTTTTAAATGACGATATCTATTTTTCGCGATTAAATGAAAAGTGAAAATTTTAAAGCGCGCAAACGCGACGGCTAAGTATGAATGCTGGGAAAACCCCGTGTGACGTCATTTTGGTTCCCGCTTCCCCCGTGTGAGGTGACCTTGGGGCGAGGCTCGCAGCGCTGATACGACGCAGGATGCTAGCAGGTAGCTTTGTACCCTGCTAGCTGGTAGCGCATGGCTTAAATAAGGATTATTAATGCCTTATCAAACGAAGGAAACTTTCCGACTATAGGCAGTTTTAATAGGTGATTATTAAGAGATGTTTCCCTGAGCTCTGTGCCTCATGCATGCATTGGTAATCTCAGACAATATAAAACTCCTACCTACTCGTATAGAAACTTGGTCCCTGTGACGTCACGTGGAGTGGAATGGGCGCCAATCTGGCCTTTTTCAAATGAGGATAAAATTGACCCTTGCCATTCGTCTAAACGGGTATTTCTAAAACCAAATAATTTGTATGTTATGAATACACTAATTGTGAGTAACGAATCACAATCAATGCCTTTCGTTTTCTTTGATGAAGGAAACTACCCTATTCGAATGAATACGTAGTACGCATGAAAACAAATTCCATCGTAGATGTCGGCAATCAGCGCCATCTCATGATCGATCATGTATTTGTCTTTTGAACCTTGGTCCAATGCGCATAAAACGAACTTCGATTTTGTTTAAATGTTTTCTTTGAGTTTTTATGAGGCAGGGCTGAAGCCGGAAAAAATTGGTGAGTGAGTTAGATGAGGGGGTAAATTTTCCGTGTTGGTTCGTATTCCCAAGGGTGCACACGTACAGGGGCGCAGCTAGGAATAAAGGCTGGGAGGGGTTTACGTGCAACTAATACCGGGGTATGTGGGGGTAAAGTATACCCACCAGGATAAACATAGGTTGAAATTAATAAATTGCTGAATTTTAAAGATATATGGTTCAAAGTTCTGGGGAGGGGGGGGGCGGGTTTATCCCCCAAAACCCCCCCTCGCTGCGCCAATGCACATGTACGATAGCACCTCCGAAACATTCTTAAATATTTCATGAGATTATTCAAGTTTACAAATTGTTTGAATTTTCATGCAAAATTTGTTGATGATGAATTGATGAACGGATGACTTCTTCAGGCACGGTATAATTATGAATAATTCCACCATTTTTTCAACTCCTCATTCCGATATGATATATTCAAGCGATATGTTTTTTATATATATTGCTTTATAAGTCGTTCTAGGAATTTATTATACCCGAGATGTTTTTCTAACTTATGAAGACGCATAGTTAGATCGTAGCTTGCCAAATCCATACTTAATACCCCTTTTTCCCCTTATCAATCCTTTTTTTATTTGCTATCTAGTTCACCTCCATCAAGTTTGGGTAATTTTACCGACTAAGCACATCATTCCTCTAAAGTAAATCTTTCGCTAACATTTGCTTCCTTATTGGAGAGCACTTAAATTTTATTGGGATCGCAATTCCTTCATTTGTCCTTTTACTTCATAATTCCGCTGTGAAATGATGTTGCGTTCCTGCTTTGGCTTAGAGATTGTCTTAGTGGAGAAAGGATGGTCTGTCAACATCTGCAAATGAGCTTGAGTAAATATTGTGATCTCGATTTGCGTAACTAGCAAGTAATTAGGGCTATAACAATTTTTTACAACAATCTTCTATATTATTTCTACTGTATTGATACCTTTTTCTCAACTTATACGCAACCAAACTCAACAAATGAGGTACCAAAATGCACAGAATTTGTCAGAAAACATGCGACGGCTTATCTTACTTCCTAAATATTGCTGTTGTTTCCTCTAATTGGTTTTTAAATAATAATTTTAAAAACCCGGTAAATATTCCTGACCTTAACGGCGCACAAACTGATACATGTGTTCATTTGCAACTATATCTCGCATTCTTTAAATAACTTTTATCAAAATGCGGCTTATTCCACATTCAAGTCTCCTGTTGATACGTAAGTTTGAGTCATCATTTGCGTTTAACAGAGGATAGTGTAATTACTTCCAATGTTGTGTTTAAAGAGGCCCTCTGACCTCAATTTGTGCATTGACATTCCAATTAAATTTGTACATAAGACCCTGTCTTTTTTTCTACATTTTAAAATTAGAAACGCGCCTATCCCTCTGTGGACCTGCATTGAAAAGAGCGGGGGAAGCCCGCTGGGAGCGGGCGCAGCACGCTCGTTTATAGTATAATAAAAAAAGAAATAGATTCAGAGGTACGTTAGTAAAAAAGAAACTAGAATTTATAATCAAGATGAATGCTGTCTTTTTAATTCCAGCGCATCCTGGTCCCCTCCGTTACGCTGACGATGTAGCCCTCAGGTTTTTCTTCCGTCACCATTCCTGGAAATAATTTCCCTTCAAAGGTGAGCACTACAAAATCATTCGTTTCAAAGAAGTTTTTTCAGGAGCCATGCCAAAGAACCCCAGAACGTCTATAGCATTTGGAATCGCCTTGGTGGGAGTCGTTTCAGCGTCTTAATCCTCTTAATTCCTGTAAGATTAATTCAGTACGTCGGGGTCACAGTCGGTCATTTAACGGCCTTATCTAACGTTTCTGGAGAATAATTTCCATAGACTCTTGCACGCAACTTCTTCCTCATCTTCCTTTCAGTGTTGCAAAGACAAGAAAACATGATAAAATTACCCTAAAACCATGGTAGGGTGACTATTTGTGACAAGCTCACATGTCACAAAGTCACCACACAAAGTGCGTGCATTCCAGTTTTTGTCTTATATTCAACAAAATTCAACAAAAATGACTTGATTTAATCGATATTCTAGAATAATTTGCCCAACATATTCATTAAAAAAATTAACGCACGTGTTTTAGATGCGTCTTTAACAGAAACGTTTTCACGATATAAAGTTTTCCTCATTTTTCCAAAGCATAAAAAATAGTATTGCTAGACAATGGCGTCAGAAAGAACTGCACGTGCTTAGAAGCTCAACCTGGCTACCGCAACATGGCATGGCATGATTGACAAATGAAATACGCAGTACATCTCTTCAATGAGACGTCAACATAAAAAAATACGAAAAATAGACCCCTTGCCACTTTATTTAGACAGTGTACGTACATAAACACTCCAAGTCCCACAAGATCACAATTAAGTCTTTGGCAAATACATAAAATAAGTAAAATGTATTCGATTACATCGGCTAGTAGGAAAAACTTGTCAATTAATTGCACTAATTTGAAACAAAATAATCAAAAATGGCATTACCATAATCAATTGGAATCGAGATACAAAATATTTTCGTGCGAACGTTTTGGAAGACATGCACCCAGTGGCTGCGGAGGGTAAACCGCTCCACAAAATGACTGAAAATATCATGTAATCACCTCTTTCTTACTGGGAATGGAAGAGCGAATTTCAAATTTATGATAGAACAAATGCAAAGTAGTCCGTGGAAACCTACCGTCACCAGTATACCTACCTTATATACTAAGACGGGGTGGAGAAAAATTGCGTCACGAAATTTTAACCCTGGATACATGATAGTAGGAACCAAAATTACCAATGAAGTCGAACTTTGTCGAAAACTATTTTGAACTGCGGAAACTTTGACCCAAACGCTCTGATTGGCCGCGAGTTTTCCCTGTTGCCTGGACGTTCTGGACAACTCATGACTTCAAATGTTTTGCCTACCGGAGATCGATATGTATCCAAGGCATTTGGCAGTAGGGCAAATTCGCGGCCAATCGGAGCGCTTGGCTCGAAGTTTCTGCAGTTTAGAAGTTGTGCCCTTTCGAGGTAAACATCATTGGTAATTTTGGTGTCCACAAGCAACGGAAAAAAATTCGTGATACCGTTTGTTCCCCACCCTTAGACTCACGAATATTAAAAAAGAGGATCCTCAAGTTCGCCTCTAAATGCGATGTCACCCGGCGCGCATTTAAATGGGTTTGCAAAATTCGCTGACGGACAAATGGATCCGAGTTTCCCGGGGAAATAAGGTATAATTAGGGGTGTTAACCAAAATTTATTCATATGATGATGTGATCATGAAATTCATAACTTTTCAATGCTATTCCTCGCAATGACAAACATTATACTGCAAAATATAGGAACAAATTGGATCGCATTGCACCCATCACCGCGTCGCGGACAATTTTGAAAACCGTTTAAAGAGCGACGGAAGAGACAACAGAAATTAGCCTTCTATGGGGTGGAATTGGGCCTCCTCTATGCATTCCCAAGAGTTTGATTTGGAGTGTAGCGCTCTACGGAGCGGAAACGTGGACATTGAGGAAAGAAGACGAGAGAAGATTGGAGGAATTCGAGATGAGATGTGGGTATGGAGAAAAATGGAGAAGGTGAAATGGACGGAGAGGAAAAGGAACGACGAAGTGCTGGATATGGTTGGCGAGGAGAGGCAGCTTTTAGATGAGGTACGGAGGAGAAAGAAGGTATGGTTGGAGCGAATCCTTAGCGGGGAGGGGATGTTGAAAATGGTGTTAGAGGGTAGAATGTCAGGGAAACGAGGGAGGGGAAGGAAAAGAATAGGATTTTTAGATAGATTGAAAGGGAGTAGGCCTTACAGTGAACTGAAGAAGGTAGCGCTGGAAGGAAAGGGAGGCTCCCAGATCACTTCTTCTGTACTCCATGGAAACCTACCTTAATCGGTAGAATACTGTAATAATTACAATATGCATTCCCCTTAGTTAGACTATCGGAGTGATGAGGTTGTGGATCCCTTTGCGTGAAGCGTCGGCGGTTCCAGGAGAGGCTTTCCTTGGGCCTATTTGGACTCCGGCGCTCGGAATCGGATCGGCTGGTCTTCGGGGCGAAATCGAATCATCGGCCCAAGGAGAGGCCTTTAAAAAAAATGCCCGCAGCTTCGTCCTCCCCTTCGGGTTATTGTTCCTGCTTCCTTGGCTTCTCGTCCCACGCCCTCCTTCCTGGGCGGATTCCGGAAGAAGAGGGGGCTGTGTTGAAGGGGATGGGTCGGTCCGCCGGCTTCCCTCCCGAGGTCGACGGGCCCCAAATGGATGTGTGTCCGATGAGTGTGACCGCCAAGGCCGCCGCGTCTTCATTGAAACATCGGCCGAGAAATGGCAAGTACCTCGCGGAGGAATTCGCGTCCTCTGGGTGGCAGATAACAGTGAATGGATGCATGGATGACTATTCATTTACATGCTACCACAAAAGTAGCCTCTATTGGCGTGTGGCGCGAGATGTTACGACACCAGCCGTTGACAAATAATAGGGAAATATTCTAAGGAAGTTCCGACTAGCATTTAATGAAGTCATTTATTGTTCGAGGGACCATCCAACGATTTGATCGATGGATTTTTCTTATTAATAGGAAAATTTACCATAATCGTTGGCACATTAATGGCTTTGCCTGGTTTCGCTGTTAGTAGGGCCCTCATCGCTTCTATAGCGTTGAGGTGTTTTCCCTGTTCCGTTCCTTCCGCACCTTTCCTCTCCCAGAGGCGTCGTCGGGCTCCTATCGCGACGGCGCCTCTTTCCTTTTTCCCTTCCTCTCCTCCCCCTCCCCGGGTGATCGGGCGCATGAGCCACTGGCTTGGTTCCCGGCCCCAGTGCGTTGTATCCTCGAAGGGTTCGCCCTGAACCCTCATACTCTTTGTTCGAGGGACCTGTCCAATGCAGGTTATTAGGAGACGGTCCTTACCTTTCTTCGCGTTCACTTGTCAGAAAAACTATGAAGGAAATAAATTGAAGGAAAAGTCACGGGAGCAGACACAGAGAGGCCAGATACAGAAAAACGCAAGGGAAAAGAACAACAGATAACTAAATGGAGTAGCTTTGAAGTAGGATAAAATGAATAGCTGTAGAAAACAACCTTAGGATTGCAGAACTGTGAATGGATGAGTAGAGTGCAATGCTTAACTGATTCGAAACTTGGACTCCAAGTTAGTGACGGGCCGCAAAAGTGGACTATCGGAGAGGCTCGACCATTATGATATTCCTTTTCATAGCTTACGTCTACATACTGCACCGCAATTCGCCTCAATGGGCGTGTGGCAGGGGGTGTTAGGACACAATCCGTCAACAAAGAAAGAGTAAATGAACTATCGAAGTTCCGCCTAGCATTTATTAAAATCTTTTATAGTTGGGGGAAAACCCGTATCTATCCATTTGGCAAAAGAGCTCCCTTAATTAATCTTTTCCGTCGGGCCTAGGAATATAATGGGTAGATAATATGATGTCCTCCGTGACGCTCTTAAAGATATCTATTCTCAATTGATTAAGTTATCTAAGCCTAACGCACAGCCTCCGATTCTCTAGCGGCTCCAGGCCTAGTTCTTTTGACAACTGTGTAACGTTTTCTGTACGCCCGCAACAGTTTTTGAAAAGTCGCGCAGCTTTACTTTGTATTTTATTAAGTTCACGGCTTGAATTATTCTGCGCCGGATCCCATATGCTAGCTGCATAGTCAAAGTGTAATCGGACGAGTGCAAAATAGCACCTTTCTTTCACATTTTCATCCAAAACTCTTCCCCATTACCTTCCACGCCACAAAACATGACCCATTAGGATGGGTATTGCATTCCCATTTACTGCAATAAAATAAAAATCCATGATGATAAAGTATATGGCCTATAACTTAGTACTTAAACTCGAAGATTTGTTTAAATGGGTGCGTGTCGAGGTCTCCCCAGACTAAGACGCAAGCGAGTGAACTTCACACACTCCTTAGAAGTTCTCACTCTGGACCACTTCGCTCTCACTGGATTTTTGCCTAGGGATACTCCAAGCCTTCACGTAAGATTTCAACCCGGGACCCTTCGATGAAGTTTATCATAACCTCACCGACTTGGCCAGCATAACTTCTTAAAGATAAACCACATCAAAACATTAATATTTTCACTGAACTCTTCTTTATAAATTTAAATATGAACTCTTTTGGTTAACATCTTTTAGATAAACATATTTGCCGCTATAATTTGTTTTACATATTTTCCACTTTTGTATTTTTTTTAGCTCATATTTTCTTAATATTAGCTTTGAAAATGGTAAATACACTTCCGAAACGCAGGCAAATATGTATTTTTATTAATAACCAAAACCTCCATAATTAATATTTTATATTAACCACATCAATGAATTTTCAAAACTTTGCTCCCCCCCCCTCTCTCCCGCTTAGAAGCAAATTTCCGACTGTGGGGTTTCTGAAAATGACTCCAAAAGGGGTCGAGGGAAGGGGCTTTGAGAGACTCATAACCGTATATAGATACCGTCACTGTGGACAGGCCCGGAACTAGGGCGGGGCGGAGGGGGCACGCGCCCTGGACGGCAGATTTCAGGGGGCGGAAAAATTAGTAATTTTTAAAATAAAAATTATTGAATCTTTCTTTTTAATTTATCTATCAACAATTAGTAATTTTTAAATTAATAAACAATAATAATAACAGTATATCTTCTGTATAGAAATCATTCAGCTTGTAATTTCAATTAACCTCAAAAAGTGGCTTATGTTTTAATATATTTTAGTGGTGTAGAAGGGGGTGGGAGGGAGGATCAGGGGAGGGGAGATGGCTAACTAATTTTTGCGCCCCCCAGACCAAACTCCTAGCTCCGGCCCTGACATTGGATATGAAGGAAAGAAGCATGCGTGTTTGTTTTGGTGAGAGGAAGAAAGTCCATCAATGAAACAGATGTCTGAATTGGGAGTATATGGGGTGAGAAGAAGGAGTAGGTTGTGGTATAATGTGTTAGGCCATGGATTAATGTGGACTGACGGCGCGCGGATCAACTAAGGGCCTATAACGTCTGCATACGTTTCACAATGGAGAACCGTAATATCGAGAGGGATATGGCAAGAGTTGGCGTAACGGTGGCCAGCCGGCAGAGTAACACATTATGGGTTATAAATTTTAAAAATGGCAGATAAAGGCAGATTATTCTTTCGAGGTAGCTTTAAGGATAATGTTTTATTTACATTTTATCATATGAGTGATGGATCGTGGTCATTTACCTTTACTACTAGGAGCTAAAGGAGTTACGTGATGTAATTCGTATTTCACTAGGTTTGAAAATAGTTTAAATGGGTAAAAGCTGAATTTTTCTTTTACCTCGATCGAATTCGTCAAGTTGCTAAAACTTCCGAGGCCCATGTTCGTTAATATTAACGGCTTTTTGGGGTAGCCCGAGTCAAGATAAAAAAATGGCCAAAGTTTCCTTCCAGTATTTCGCTGTTATGCATCTTTTTTCTCGGAACGATGTCCTTTTGATGTCAGTCAGATAGTGGAGTCATGATGGCATTTTTTCCCTGTTAAGATCTTGATTAACTGGTTAGTAAGTTAAATTGGCGCGGCGATTTATGTAGAGAGGCCTGGTTATGATGTTCAATGGGAAAACTCTCTCGCAAAAACTCCAAGTAAATATTTTAATGAGTTGAGGTGATATCATATTTAGTACAAACTCCCAGGTTTTCAAACTCAGTCTTCATGATCCTCAATCCTTTGAATAAGTACGCCCCAAATCCATCAAGGAATCTAACTATAGGTACTTATTGAAAATGTTTTTAATTTCCTGTAATCCATCATTCTTTTTATGATATTATCACCGAAAGGTCTTTTTCCGTCATTCCGTATATACTCCGTTAATACTGCACCTACAGTGACGAATGATATATCATTATAAAAGCTGAATCATCGGTTTCTAACGAAAAACATAATATCAATCTCAAATTTCACTACTAACCCATTAATTTAGCATAAAAGTTTCGATTTTTTTTCATGTCAGTTACTCGCTCTAGGTATATCGACTTAACATATTTTTTTATTCTAAACTTCAAATGAAACTTTAGAAACCCGTAAATTGTGACTTCTAACATTGTATTTAAAGAACTAGGGTAGTTTCCTTCATCAAAGAAAACGAAATTCATTGTTTGCGATTCCTTACCCACCATTAGCGTATTGATAATATACTAATTATTTGGTTTTAGAAATCCCAGTTTAGACGAATGGCAACGTTCAATTTTAACCTCGTTTAAAAAAGGCCAGATCGGCGCCCATGCGATTCCACTTCACGTGACATCACAAGGACCTGGTTTCTATACGAGAGGATCGGAGTTTTACATCCTCTGAGATTACCAATGCATGCATGAGGCACAGAGCTCAGGGAAACTTGTCTTAATAATCACCTATTAAAACTGCCTATAGTCGGAAAGTTTCCTTCGTTTGATAAGGTATTAATAATCCTTATTTAAGCCAAGCGCTACCAGCTAGCAGGGTACTCTGCTACCTGCTAGCATCCTGCGTCGTATCAGCGTTCAAAGCCTAACCCCAAGGTCACCACACACGCCGACAGCGGGAACCAGAATGACGTCACACGGCGTTTTCCTAGCACTCATACTTAGCCGTCGCGTTTTCGCGCGCTTGAAAATTTTCAATTTTCATTTAATCGCTAAAAATAGACATCGTCATTTAAAAATCTAAAAGCGTGAAATACGTACTCCAGGAATAATAATCTTTCGATTTAGGCAATAAAAAAATAATAGGAAACCACCCTATTCAAAACCGCTTGAAATTTTAAACGAAATGACTCATATTAATCTCAAATGACCGGTTTCGTTGCGTTGCGGCGATCTGGCCTAAATACAGGAAAATAAGCTCTTAAATACGCTACATCAATTATGAGCTGGTACTCCCTGTACCTACGCTAAATAATGTAGCACAACGGCAAAAAAAGCGGTCGTGTGAAATTTACAATGTAATTTTATTTAGTATGAAGATGTTTCGCCCCGTTACTCCTGAAACTCTTTATTTAATCAATAGTAATTTTAAGCAGCAAAATTGATTTTGAATAACAACTGCAGGATGTTGTTTTAACAACAGCAGCCGGTTCTTGTACTGTTTATATATATCTTGGACCATTATTTTCGTATCTGTGAGTGTCTATCATTGCTCAATAATCAAAATATATAGATCTTGTGATACTTTATAACCCAAAAATAAATCTTGAGCCACCTGTATTCATGTAATTCAATTCGCTTTTAAAGCAACTAATGAGGTCTCTTAATCTTCCTCTTAATCATAAGATTTATAAAACCCATATGAAATATATCGTAATTCCACATAATTTTCTTCCGTAAGCGAGGCGACAGGTTGCTTTAAGATAAAACACCGTTATACGTTATGGAGATGTAAAACCGGCTTCCCGTTAATGGACCGAAAAAGACCCGCATGATCATCGAGGATGGTGACTCCCTCGCAAAAAACAAGCTTCACTCTCTCTTGAGAGGTTAATTTTCGTTCCATCTTCCCGGTTGGGTGCCATTAGATGTCACGTCTCGTATAAGATTTTTTCTCTTGAGTAGTAATTTCAATATAGTCGTATAAAAAATGCATGGTGATTTCTCAGGGAAGGGAATGGCACAGGTGACGACTCTGATTCATATTTTCGGTCTCGTTTCCAAAGTCCATCTACATCCACAGAATATCCCGCATTCCGCTTAAAAGGCGTATGTCAGGGGGTGTTAAGAAAAACAAAAAGGAAGTGCTTTAAGTAAATTACGGCTAGCATTTATTGAAATCCTTTATGGTTCGGGGGAAAAACGAATTCGCATATCTATCCGTTCGGCAAAACATCTCTCTTAATTTATCGCCTCTGTCGGACCTGGAAATATAGTAGGGCTCTAATAGTGCGGTTCCCCACGTCGCTCTTAAAGATATCAATTCTCAGTTGTTCAAGCAATCTAAGCCTATCGCGCAGCTTCCGAGTCTCCAGCGGCTCCCAGCCTAATTCGCCTAATCTGGGTAACGCTGCCTGTACGTGTACGCTAGGGCGGATCGGAAAAATCGATTTTTTTCAAATCCATCTGGCCCAATGAAAAAAAGTTGTGGGACCGATCAAAAATAAGGCCTGAAAAATTTGAGACCTCTAGGTGAACCCTTGACCCTCGCTCAAATGCAATTTAGGGGGGGAAACGTCACTGCTGATTGGCCTATCAACCAAGATTCTTGCAAACTCTTCCCATATAGGTAGATCTTCCATAGTCCCCTTATTCTTCTTACCCCTTGGTGAAATAATTTAGTTCAGTAGCTTCCCACTTCTTTAATTACTTCCTCGACTACATCGCCTAACTCTGACTTCCTTAATGGGACTTTAGACGCGCCGTTAAATTTCATCCCTGTGGACACGGAGAGAACATAGAAATCAAGGCAAATGTTTAATCGATTATTTTCAAGGTTGATTCTTTTCCTCCGCAGTCAAATACGAGCATGACGTGATCACGTCACGAACGCATCGAAATAATGGAATTCCAGTCTAAAACGAATGATTATTTTGCTAAATTCCAATGTGGGATACCAAAATTAGATGATTTTCCAAATATGATGATCTAAAAGGTGCGCGATTTGTCAAAAACTAAAACGGGCGCACAGAAAGCGTTGCACGAATATTTTAAAAAATTAGCGGGGAACCGCAAGAGTCTCTGAGCCAGATTACCAGAAACCCTAGGTTATTCTACAATTTCATTGCAACACTTTCTTGATTCGCCCATCATTCATGGTCTCAATCATTACTCACTTACCAAAGTAATATAAACCAGCAGTAAGAGTTTGACATGGCTGAATAGGGTAGTTTCCTTCATCAAAGAATACGAAAGGCATTGATTGCGATTCGTTACCCACCATTAGTGTATTCATAATATACAAATTATTTGGTTTTAGAATTCCTAGTTTAGACGAATGGCAATGGTCAATTTTATCCTCATTTGAAAAAGGCTAGATTGGCGCCCATGCAATTCCACTCCACGTGACGTCACAGGGACCTAGTTTCTATACGAGTAGATAGGAGTTTTACATCGTCTGAGATTACCAATGCATGCATGAGGCACAGACCTCAGGGAAACATGTCCTAATAATCACCTATTAAAACTGTCTATGGTAGGAAAGTTTCCTTCGTTTGATAGGGTAATAATGATCCTTATTTAAGCCAAGTGCTACCTGCTAGCAGCCAGCATCGCAGCGGCGCATAGTACCCTCACCCCAAGGTCACCTCACATGGGGGAAGCGGGAACCAGAATGACGCCACACGGGGTTTTCTCAGCATTCCGACTTAGCCGTCGCGTTATCGCGCGCTTGAAAATTTTCACTTTTCATTTAATCGCGAAAAATATATATCGTCATTCAAAAATCTAAGAACGTGAAATGCGTACTCCAGGAGTAATAATCTTTCGATTTTGGCAATTAAAAAAATAAAAGGAAACCACCCTATTGTTTTTCAGAATTATTTCAGTAAGTTGAAATCTAGATTTCCCATATTATTCCATTAACAGCTAGCTTGCCGGGAAATTCATCACCCACCCTAAAAATAAATTTGTAGCATTACTCATGGCTAGTGATTTTGTTGTTTGAGCAATCTCAGAAAATGGAAGGATACGGTTTGCTGGCGTGTTCTTTTATTGCTATCAATTTCAAAAGAATATTAGATTCTGGTCGTGTCACATTTCCAGGTTTGAGAAAATACCTTATTTAATGAGACATTACGTTTTTTAGACTGGAGTTCATGGCAATAGTATTTATGGCACTAATACTCACTTTTGAGGGACAGAGAATTTGAAAAATCAAAGACCTACCGAACCATGGAATGTAGAGTAAGTTGTGATTCTTACCAACTTCCGAGGCTGTCACCGATTTTTTAAATTTTGTGAGCAAGTCCTTATTCTGATTGAAAATTGCCTCTGTGAATAGAATAAAATCACTTTGTTATTTTTACTTAAAATCACATTATTATACCGACCCAGAATTCAAGTCCAATTAATCAAAGTGGCCTTGGTAATGACTCTTGCAGTGAAAATCTAGAATAAAGAAATATCGGGCCTTAACATTATTACATTTATTATGATGTGGACCAATTAATATCCGAGAGTTTGATATACCATCAAAAGAACTTTCTCTTTCTCCCTTTCGCTCATTATCGATTACGATAGAGTATAATAGAGAATAAAGAGACAATTATTTTCCGCTTTCCCATCCATCGTCTATTTCTCGACCAATTTGCGACGAAAAAACGAAGGATTAACCCTTTTTTGGATAAGTTGATAACGTCATGAACTCAAACCGAACGAGACCATCGCTTCTTTGCTTATCCTCTTCGCTTGTGCATTCGTTTCGCGTGGTTTTTATGTTATTTCCATGGATACTTAAGATTCCTTCCATCAATATAAGGTACTTTCTGATCGACGAAATGGACCAGAGCTCATATGATGCAAAAAGATTTCATTAAAAGTGGGGGGGAGGCAACTTTCGTATTTCCTTCATTTTAACATACGAGAGAATGGTTGAATGGGGAAGATTTTCTTTTCGTCGCGGCTTATATTGTCCTTTCACCTTTTACTTCGTTTTCGGGTCCTCGCGAGGAACCCCATCTAGTCCTCTCTCTTTTTAGAACTCGGCGATTTGCGGATTCTTTTTTTCCTGAGACGCCTTAAATTTCAGGACAGCTCTCCGCAATTTTCTTGGAAATTTTTCACGAATGAAGATTTTGACGGATTTTTTTTATTCAATGGTATTATCTTTATCATCAGCCAATTTTCCGCAATAAATCGTTATCAACAGATCTTTTTTTCGACACACTCTTTTAAACATGTATACTCTTAGGTTCATTAATACATGATCTTTGGTGGTGTAACCGCATTTTAAACGAGATCAACTAATTTTGCATTAGTATTATTCTTTATGAAGCTGTCAGCTGATTGGGAATCCTGAGGAGTACCGGGCCCCATGGCCACTGCATGCCTATTTTTTTAAACCTGCACATCCTCACCATTTACAGCATCTTTCTATTTTTCAGCATTTTGCGCAACAGAACTCAGAAACATAACGCATCCGTTCCTGCATCCACCCTTACGACACCAAGGATAACATAACCTAAATATCAATTACTGTAGGCTGTTAAAGACCAACAATCGGTCTGGCAACTTCGTATTACAATTCTAAAATAAGTTGCCATGCAAAGCCTTCTCAGTGAGCACTACAAGATTCAAAAACGTAATGAAAAAATGGCTATGTGATAATCCATTATATTCAAGTCCATAATAACTTGAGCTGGGCTTATCAACGGTTGTGTTTTAAAAGTTTATTTGATATGCATGTGTTTAAAATATTCGGTGAATGTGTTGTAAGCACTAATTGACAAAATCTGCGTGTGATTCTCCACGCCAGGTATAAAAAGGATCGTTATTATTGTGGCATTAATTTAGACCTGAAGAATAAAACTCTTAAAACTGCAGCTCAAAACGAAAGGGAAATGAATACACCGTTATGTTACGGTTCATCCACGAGCGTTGAAGTCTCCGCCCGAGCGCCCAGCGATGGTCCGGAGCCATCAACGCCCGTCTTCATCCCATCCTCACATCCGCAGACTCTCGCTTTCGTTTTCATTTAACGCGTTGACCGCCTTCAACCAAAACCTTAAAGTACTATGAGCGAATATCGTCGTTCTTATTAGCGTAGAAACTTTTCCACGGTATCATTAAATAAATAAAATTACCTTATTCGACCTACTCCAATATTTTCTTATGTTTATACGTTCATTCTACTTAGTGTTATAAGACATTTTCTAAAATAAATATCATAGTTTAATATTTTTTTCGTGAAACAGTTACATTTAGTTAGAGCTGAAACAATTAATTACACCTCTGGGTTTTTCCGCAGAGATAGGTTTATGAAAAAAAACGCATTGTAAGTACGCTACGTATTGTGAAAGAATTTAGAAGATGATATTAATTATAATAATATTTATTAGCTCTGGGTACAATACCACTGAGAGCACCAATTTTATATTGGTGGTGAGTTTAATCCATTAGTGCATAAAGTTGCTTTTGTTGAATTTCATTTAGAAACTAATTATTCTGGCTAATAAGGTTCATTTTAACTTATTTCTGCAATTTTTAAATTTTTACAATCAATAGTTTAAATAATACAGCCCGTCTGATATATCGGACGGTCTGTTTTCAGAGTTGATTACAGATTCAAAATAGTACAGAAAAACTTGATAATAAATAAAATAAAAAGATCATCCTTTAGAAGAAAAATGAGCTAAAAATATCAATATATTGTGCAAAATACTACAATAAAAAATAATATACTTATCCCGTGCGGGTGACTGAAAATTCTTTCAATGCCATCTTCTCAAGTCGATAAATTCAATGAGTCAACTAAAATATTAGTAGGGCGGTGAAGACAGGCATCCATTTGAACTTATTATAGTATCAAAATGTGGCACAAGTCAACTAGAGCCCAGAAAAATATTAAATACGGCGTCCGATATATCGGACGCTATTCACTAATCGGTAAAGGCAATTAAGGTTCCATAGAACAAACAATAGATTTAAGCGATTGCGATAAAAGATAAGCTTTAAAAATGAAATATAAACATTTAATCAAAGATATGTCACATAAAGTAAAACTTAACGAACTATATAATAACGAAAAAAGATATGATGAAAATACGGAGAATAAAAAGAGCAGATACATTTTAGTGACATGAGCTCCCATAGTCCATCGATAGTTCGTGAATCGAAATGCCAAACATAGTATTCTGACGAAAGGGAAATGAAGACACCGTTAGATTACGGTCATCTCCTTCCACTTCCAGCGTTGAAGTCTCCGCCCGAGCACCCAACGATGGTCCAGAGACTTGAACGCCCGTCGTCTTCACCCCATCCTCCCCACCTTCGCAGATTCTCGCCTTCGTTTTTTTTATTATTAGTGGAAGACCGGCTTCAACCTCAGGGCTACCTGCCGCCGAAAACCCTCGCCTCGGCCACGCCCTACCCCTACGGGTAGCATCGTCTGCCTCGCCCCATCTCCGCGGGCTCTCACGAAGCGACCTTGCCCCACACGACGCGCTGTACACGCCCCATCTCAAGGCGACCTGGTCCCACTCCTCGAGACTTCATCCTCCTCCGTATCCAAGCCCCCACCCTCTCTTCCTCCTCCCCCTCCTTCGGACCGGATGACTTCCAGCGCCCCATATGCGCCCATGCGTCAGTCATCGGGTATAAATTGGCCGCGCCGAGATGTGATCGTCACACTCCCAGCTCCGTTCTCTACCCAAAGCGTTCTCGCACTTTTTGGAGGCGCCCGTTTGCCGCAAAGGACAAACCATCATGTACAAGTCTGTAAGTACCTGCTCCACGGCCCGTCCAATATTCTTTCCGAAGGAATAATTCTTTTTTGAAAGTTGGTCTTTCCTCAGTTAGTTCGGTATTTCATTTAATTTTACAGAATGGAGTAAGCTTAACTTACCGCAGGCATAAGATCCGATTTCTTAAAAAAGTAATTTGCCTTTCATTTAACACTATTTCTCGAGGAAATTTTTCCGGTGTGTCTTCAATTTTTATTGTTACTTGCATGTAGTTTTGCGTTTATTTCGTATTCTTAGGGTGAGTTATCTAGCTGCAAAGCGCAAAGCATTATATGTCGATTAAGTACGCATCCTCAACTTCTGGGTTCTTTCTGGAAAAATATATTCGGGAAATGGTTTCGGCGCTGTTGGTTCGGTGATTTCATTTTTAATACGAATTAAATTAAACCTAGCCTTGCCAATAAATCTGACTCCTTTAAATTTGAATTTTTAGTTGATTCAACAGAGGTTTCTTAAGTAAAATTATCGATTCGTCTTCAAATATATATTGATACATTTGGGGCATTTTTGAGTACATATTTCTGGATAAAGCGGATGCTTAGAGTATGTGCTTTAGCCGCAAAGGAAAAATAACAGCCTGTGTATTATGGCTGGATTCGTTAGGAAAGTTTTATCTTCGATAACGGATTTCGGCTCAGGGTTGGTTCGGGGTTTGATTCCTCAACTAGATTAAATATCACTTATTTCATTCCGATGATGCGTTTGCTTCAAAAGGTGAATTAAGGTTAAATGTTCCAGTACGTTATCGCGAGCGAATAATGGCCTATTCAATCAGTGCTTTCATTCCCACGGGTCCGAATGAAACACTTGAACACAACCAAAATATGTATGAAAAATTGTGCGCCCAGCGCTTTCAGAGTAGCTTAATACAAAGCTCAGTGTTTAGTAAAAACATGTCATTATAATGCAAAAAATTCGATATATCGTCTCTTTACGTGAGTTTTTCCTCTATTTATTTCTCTAATAAATCTCGCTGTTCATACATTTATTATCGTACAACTCCATTTTCTTGAAATCATAGCAGGCAGTCTATTGAATTTTATTTAAATTCAAGTGATTATGCACCTGCGGGATGAGTTAAGTTATCCAATTTCTCGCACGATTTTATTCTTTGGCCCAAGATAAGGACGAATCTGGAATGGAGAAGACAAAAATGTGTTATTGCAATACGTTCTCGAAGGACCAGTGACCTCTTGCCTTCTTTGCCGCTGGAAATTGCGAATTCATCAAAATTGAAAGTGGTTCCTCTCAACTTCAAACCGCGGAGGTGTGTTTTTATAAAGAAAGGTGTTCCCAAATAATCTTCCACTACTCATTGTGCATGGCTGAAGTGGCCCAAACTTTTATTTTTTTGCTATGACCTTCATGATACAGAACCGTAGATTCGGCCCTGTGGATGTACAATGCACGCAAAAGATCCATGGCCAAGTGAAAGGGACGGAAGTGGCCGGAACCCATAGGAGGAAAAAAAACCACCGCCCGCCTCGAAAAGCTGTGACGATTCGTGAAACACGATGGGCACAGATAACCAAACAGAATTCGTTTACATAATTACTCGAGCGCAAAGTTTCCTCAAGATTCTTGATCACGCAGCTTCTTTTCTATCCTTTGCTGTCGCCATTTCATTCGGAAACAGGCTATCAAACTCTTGAAGTTCTTTTTATGCATAACGTGATTTTAGATTTTTTAGATTTTTTTCTCGTCGGATATTAATGCGTGCATCCATGTAATTATTTTCCTCCTGCTTTTGTTTTCAATGTCAAAAATGAATTATCGGACGGCCTGATCTGGGCTTATTCGCAGGGCTTATATTAGGTCTTTAGTTTATCTAAAATTCCATTAAACGACTTCTTTTAAACTTGGTAAATGTCGGAGCAAGATGAACGCTTTTAGTCATTGCAAAAGTAGCCGCGATGAAGGCATGAGTAGAAAAATAATGAATACTGATGATAGAAAAAGTGAAGACGAGCAATAGGGCTTGGAAAATTGAGCGCTCTTTTGATCGGCACTACTTTGTAATTGATTTCGTTGGAATCAAAGTTAATCATTCTGTCATCATATCGCACATTTCCATCAATTTTGCTGCTCAACCGATACACAGTGCGGCTCAAACGATATATATTAATGCTCAAACGATATGCAGTATGCGTTTATTACAAATAATGCCGTTAAGCTTTCCGTAATACCTTATCTTTGAATTATTATCTTCTGCGGCATCTTTGCGATTATTTTTATAAAATCATTATATCTGTTCTTTTCCCTTTAAATCACTTCAAATTCTCTTTAATTGACCACTTTGCGGATCAGAGTGGCGAAGTTTAACTTTTAAAAAGTAGGTAATTAAAATATATTTTAATAATCAATTAAAATATTTAAATAATGTAAAATATGTCAATAATGTAAATAATTTATATATCAGGATTGCCACTAGAAATTTCAACTCACCGGGCATACTTGCAGCGTACTTCGCTTTCAATCGGCCCGTAATATTTTCTTTTTATCGACCATCTGTCTTCTTCAAGTTCTGTCAAACTTCGAGGGAATTCTCGGATCCTCAACATTCCCTCTTGACCCACTTCTTAATTGATATTCCGCCGTCGTCCTAATTCGAACTAATTCGCTTCATCATCCTCCACCTCCCTTCTCTGCCGACCATCACCGCCTTAATAGACTTGGAATTTCCGCAATGGCATTTCAAATGGAAGAGGGTATTAGCTACCCTTATGGCATCGACCGCAACCCCATATAAGGCGCTAGGTCCTCTCTCTCTCATCTTTTCCCGAGAGACAAATAATCCATTCACTTGATCGCCCGCCTGACATTTTTTTTGTCGCGCAGCTGCAGCAGTTTACTTCCTCCCCTCTCCCTTTCTCGCAATAATTCCTCTATTCTTTAATATTTGTCTCACGTATCCAACGTCTTTTGCAGACGAATTCCCTCACATCATTTCCCTCAGAGAACCGAATGCCAGCATGTTGCTGGGCCGGGGATGCGTTCAAAAACACGCTATAGAACGCGAAAGATTGCGTGGAAGCCTTTTCCCTCCCTTGGAATGGGAAACAATATCTTGAAATGAATGCTTGCTAAGGTTCGAATTGGTGGAGGACTCGAAATGCTGCATTGATGTCGGCTAAGTGATCTGCCGTGTTTGAAAAAATGAATGGAATGGGATTCGCTAATTTAATTATTGTTAATTGAATAAGGGAAAATGCATTTATGATCGATCCAATATACAATGATACGTTTAGTGTTCGTAAAAGGAACATATGCTAACACTGATTTATTTTCTTTTTAATCTCTCCCATTCATCGTTTATATCAGACCTGAAAACATAGCGCCTCGCCAGAAGTTTTACCTTACTGTCACCCTTAAATATATGGGCTTACAATTCCTCAAGCAAATCAGGCGACTAAATTCTATACCTCTTTCTATTATATTTTGTATCTTTCCAAAACTGAAACCGCGTCTTCGCAACTGTTTTCTCTTCCAAATAAATCTGAATTACATGTGGCCTCTCTCTCTCTCTTCCTCAGCTTCTCCTCGTGGCGGTTTTGTCCGTAGGCGCCGCTTTGGCGCAGTACAGCAACACCAACCCGCGACCGTACGGGCGCGATGCGGCCATCTTGAGCGAGGCGCGCTACCAGGCCGGAGACGGAGCCTTCGGCGCCGCTTACCTCCAGGAGGACGGCGTCGAATTCAAGGAGGAGACGGACGCTGACGGAAACCGCAAGGGATCCTACAGCTACGTCGACCCCGAAGGAAACCGAAGGACCGTGCACTACACCGCCGGCAAGAACGGTTTCGTCGCCTCTGGCGAACACCTCCCCAGGGCACCTCCCGCACCCTTGCCCGTAGCACCCAGGCCACAGTACCAGCCCCAACCTCAGTACCAGCCCCAGCAGCAGTACCAGTCCCAGCCGCAGTACGCCCCAGCTCCCCAGCCGCAGCCACAGTACCAGGCCGCTCACCAGTACCAGACACAGTACCAGCCCCAACCTCAGTACCAACCCCAACCCCAGTACCAGCCCCAGTACAACCCAGCTCCAGTGCAGACCCGCCAGTACCAGCCACAGCCCGCCCCCGCTCCCCTCCCCATCGAGCCCGCTACCACCACCACCCCAGCACCCCACCGATTCTTCCCCCCCGGCAAGCTCAACCTCAACAGGACACCTGGTGGCTACAGCTTCACCTTCAGCAAGGACTAGAGAGAGACTTTGAGAGTCAATTAGTCGTTTTCAGTCCATCAAATGTATCGATTTGCATTACGTCTTGGTCGCCAGACCAAGCTGCTCAACGAGATTCCTTTGCTTATTGTTAAGCAAGACTTTTTTTGTAATTTATGTGTGTGTTTTTTAAATAAAACGTCCTGATTCCTCTCTCTTTTTTGCGGGAAAACTCGTCTTTTTCTTAATCCTTAACCAAACGGTTCATAATATCAGTATTCCTTTCCACTAGCAGGTTCAATGAATGTGGAAGAATGATCTATCACAGTAATGCCAGGAAAATCTCCAAAGAAAGGGAACCTTATTGTTTTTTGAATTGTGTGAAATTCATGTTCACACGATCCATTAAACCATACTATTTCAATTAAGATGAAAATCCTACATAAAATCATTTAATTTGTACGAATTCGTGAATGAGAAATAGAATCAGTACTAAATATGTTCATTCATTCCAACTACCTCTGTGGAATGCATAGTGTGACCAGGCCTTATGAAGGAAGTCCCTTTTTCGGGGATTGGATTTATACCATAAAGTTATCAAGGCACGTAGGCCTCAAAGAACGAGTGTTACACCACATTCTAATGCTAATGGTGTGAGAGTTGTAAGCATTGGAGAGACTGTGGATATAATGGGTAAAGGAACGGCAAAGTGCATTGGTGCTGTAATGCAGAAAATGAGTTATAGCCGACAGCCGAGTTACCACAGTAAAAAAATGTAAACATTTTGTCGGCAATACTACTCATCCTGTTAAAAATTTATAAAAACGACCAATGAGCCAGAGCAGATAACACAACCCTATTATCAATCTGTAATAAAACCAGACAATTATGTTACAAAAAAGAGAGGAGTCAAAGATATATTATGGATAAAATTAATATATTTTTAAATATAATGCCAATAACTATTAGGTAACCTCTTGCTCATTCCATATACAACGCACTGAAAGCAAATAAATTTCAATTACCAAACTTCAGACTTCAAAAAATTATATTTTCACAGAAGATTACGGAAAATTTTAGCAGCGAAAGAAAAAGGAATGCGGGTTGCATAACGACGGATTTTCAGCGGAGCGGATGTCATTCATGAAAATCATTTTTTTTATTACGAAAAATGAAGTAAAACATAGTAATTGCTATTTTTAAATGGTGTATGGTAACTCAAAACACAATTAAAGATATGAAAACGCGAAAATTTGAAGTCCGACACTGGGAAAGAAATATGCATATAGACCCGCACTGAATGGGTTAAACAACCCACCGAATATCAGGTTGGTGTCATTTTTGATGGGGAATCTTGGGTAGATATGGAATTGATAGAACATCATCTGAAATAAATGACCTACCAGGGGAGGATCCAGGATTTTTTCTGGGGTGGGCACAAGGGCCTGATAGGTCTTCTCATATTTGAGATTAAAAACAAAATACAACTATTACTGTATAAAATATTCCCTTTATTTTGATATGAAAGTTATTAATATTAAATGATTGAGGCTCTGTAATACTCAAAATAACACTAACGTAAAATGAACCGTATTAAAAATCTTGTCTATTTTTTAAGTGTCTGGGATGGCACGTGACCCTGTACCCTCCCCCCCCCCTAAATCCGCCTATGACCTACCGTTTACTCGCCAATCCAAAATTTACGCCTGGTGATATTGATCTCCAAGATACATATGTTGTTGACAAAACGAAGTAAAACATTAAGAAGTGGCATATACTTCAATTTTAGAATGATAAACTCGTGACTAAGAAGGTCAACTAACGGTTCATCGCTTTTATCCGCACTCTAGCATCAAAGGCTTCGCGAAAGAATAATTTGAAAATGAGCGCCATAGCGAGCAGCCAACCAGAACTCGCATTCGTGGCCTATCACATTTTCAGAATTATCGGCCTTCATTTGTTAGGTTGATGCCGTGTTCGGGTGGGGTCCATTATCTTGACCCACGTAAGGTCATCCCACGCCCTGGGAAATAGCGACAGTGAATATGTAAAGAAGGAATGGTTTGTATTATTGTTATTTAAGCGAATTTGTTAATGAAACGAGGTGGAATAGTTAAAGTAACGTTAATGATTTAATTTAACAATATGAAAATAATGTATTTTTGATATAATGGGTGAAAATAAGACTTTATCATATTAGTGTAGACAAAACTTTATTGGGTTATTCATAAATACATAAAAGCGACAATGCTTTGAAAACAAGCGTACAAGTAGAGGTAAGCAATCAATATATATGTAACGTACCATTGCAACCCGTTTACAGCAAATCTATGTTAACAATAACACTGTAATTACTAGGGCGCTATTTAAAAAACAGACCCCTTGGGAAACGAGAAATCAGGTAAACTTTGACATTGGATGTTACATAGCATAAAGACAAGGCACGAATGAAATTATTCCTTAATGCAATGGGAAATATTATAATCTGTGAAGGGGATCATTAAAAACATCGTAGTATAACGATAAAGAAACAGAAGACATTATATAAACTGGAGCGCTATCGGAATGACGCCTCGTCGAAAAAAGTGATTGCAGGCCATATGTCACTGGGTCATTCATTTGAACACCTATACGAATAATCTAAAACAACGAGCTTCATAAGAAAGAAGAAATAACAAAATTTATTAAACTTAGGATCCCCATAACCATTCAGCTCACATAGAAAAACCAAATTTTTTTAAAACTAGGGCGCTATTACATTTCGACACCGAAGAAATCCTCAGTAGGGGTTAACATTTACACTGACACATTCAAAAAGGTAAAAAGCGAATTTTATTCAAAACGCAAACCTAATTGTGATATGCAATGACGAAATAAAGACACAGCCGGAGCAGTTTCTAAAATTGGAATTAACGAAGTAGGAAAATAAATAATAATAATTGACCTACCAACAAATCGAAGTAAAGTTTCAATGGGTAATTTTTTTTAAATTGCAGGGAATTTTTTTGTCCGAACTCCTCTAAAATACGATAAAAAAACATCGAAGATTACAAAGCGTCCATAGACCAAATCGTTTAATAATAAATACAGTAACCTGGAGTCAACAAATACTAGGGCGCCCACCAGGGGCGGATCCAGGATTTTTTCCTGGGAGGGGCACAAGGATACCTCGCAATACAAAACGAATGCAATGATAATGGGACCGTATTAAAAATCTTGCATATTTTTGAGGGTCTGGGGGGGCCCGGGCCCCCGTGCCCCCCCCCCCCCCCCTGGATCCCCCTATGGCGCCCACACGAAATCACGCCCATGAAAAAGGATTGAACAGGCATGGAAGTCATTTTTTTCTAACGACTGTGACGTACCTAGAGCTGAGATAAAGCATACATAACAGAAAAGACATGCGAGACCAAATGGAAAAAATGAAAAACAATCATATAACATCACTTAGCCTCTTTAAAAACTAAACTTGGGCTTGCACAACCCACAGTCTCCGCACCAAATCAAATTCAGGAACAGTAAAAATTTTTATGTCTGATTAATTTGCTGCTGCGATGAAAGGAAAAAGTATAGACACTTTAATAAAATCAAAATAATAGGACTTGAGGGTTTGAAATAACTTTCACACATAAAAGACGGAGAAATAAAATAATTTGCCAGAAAAATATTCGAGAAATGGGTTTAAATTCGTCATTTTAAAAAACCGTTAAAGCGAATTTCAGATGTAAAGTCACCAATATTACGTGTGAACACATCTAAGATTATGGGAATCCCATAACCCAAATCGTTTTAATAGAAATGGAGAAACCACGAGTAGAAAAATAATAGGGAAGCCACACCAAATCATCCATATGGAAGGGAAGTGACATGAATGAGTTAATATTTTTTTCCGACGACTGTGCCCGGCGTAAAGCCGTGAGAACACCCTAATCATAGTCAAACATTTTCAACCAAGAGATGAAAATGAAAAACTCTGCATTCAAATTTCGTCTTTGAAATCAAGGCCTGGGATAGCCCAAAATACAGCCTGCGACAAAAATAATGCATGAAAAAGTAATAACTTTTTAAATTCTTTATTTTCGGTAGCAATTTGAAGAAGTTTACAGAGTCGCAAAAGAAATAAAAACACGGCGATAACACCGTTTTAAAAATTAACTGCAAAATGTAAAAAAAATAGAGGAAAATAATAGACCCAAAAAAATGGAAGTAAACATTTAAAACTCTAATTTTCAAAACTCTCCTTCAGAATTACGGATCGAAACTCATCTACATTTCGAGGAAACAAATCAAAGATTACACTACACCCATAGCCCATACAGATTTACATTACATAGAGATACCACGAGACGACAAATTCTTGCTCGCCCACACCGAATCAAGCGCATGGAAAATAGGTGATGCGAATGGGAATATATTTTTTCCGAAGACTGTGCCCGGCCTACAGCTGCGATGACACCCCAATCGTAGGAAAATGTTCAAACAAGGGATTAAAATTAAAAACGACAGCGTAAGTACTTCTCCCCTTTGAAATCTAGGTCTTGGATGGCCCAACCCACAGCACTCGACGCAATCAACAAAATCTGGAAAAGTGAAACATTTTTAAAATTTTTATTACCGGTAAAAGTGAAAAGAAATTTACCACAATCCCAAAGAAAACGAAAGCATGACGAAGCCTCCGTTTACAAATGCATTTGAAAAATTTACGACACTAGAGGAAAATACTTGACCCACAAAAAACTGGAAGGAAAAATGTAAATGTGACATTTTAAAAAGACTCCATCAGAATTTCGGATCGAAACTCGTCTACATTACGAGGTAACACATCAAAGATTACGTAACACACATAGCCCATACAGATTTACGTTACATAGAGATACCACGAGTCGACAAATACAAAGTCGCCCACCCCGAATCACCCGCATGGAAGGTAAGTGGTATGAATGGTAAAATATTTTTTTCCGACTATCGCGCCCGGCCTAAAGCTGTGATGTCACCCTAATCGTAGAAAAACATGTTCAACCAAGGGATTAAAATAAAAATGGACTACGTATTTACTTTTCCCCCTTGCAATCTAGGTATTGGATGGCCCAACCCACTGCCTACGACACCATCAACAAAATTTGGAAAAGTTAAACATTTTAAAAATTTTTATTTTCGGTAAATATGAAAAGAAATTTACCACAATCATAGATGAAACGAAAGCACGACGATACCACCGTTTTAAAATTCAACTGAAAAATGTACGACACTAGAGGAGAATACTGGACCCACAGAAAACTGGAAGTTAGAATGTAAATGTGACATTTTAAAAAGACTCCATCAGAATTTCGGATCGAAACTCATCTACATTACGAGGTAACACATCAAAGATTACGTAACACACATAGCCCATACAGATTTACGTCACATAGAGATACCACGAGTCGACAAATACAAGGTCGCCCACCCCCAATCACCCGCAAGGAATATAAGTGGTATGAATGGCAAAATATTTTTTTTCGAAGATCGTGCCCGGCCTACAGCTGTGATGTCAGCCTAATCGTAGAAAAACATTTTCAACCAAGGGATGGAAATGAAAAACGACTACGAAATTACTTCTCCCCTTTGAAATCTAGGTCTTCGATGGCCCAACCCACAGCCCTCGACGCCATCAAAAAAATCTGTAAAAGTTAAACATTTTAAAAATTTTTATTTTTGGTAAAAATAAAAAGAAATTTACCACAATCCCAAAGGAAACGAAAGCATGACGAAACCTTCGTTTACAAATGCATTTGAAAAATTTACGACACTAGAAGAAAATACTTGACCCAAAAAAACTGGAAATAAAATGTAAATGTGACATTTTAAAACGGTTCCATCAGAATTTCGGATCGAAACTCGTCTACATTACGAGGTAACACATCAAAGATTCCGTAACACACATAGCCCATACAGATTTACGTTACATAGAGATACCAGGAGTCGACAAATACGAGGTCGCCTACCCCGAATCACCCGCATGGAAGGTAAGTCGTATGAATGGTAAAATATTTTTTTCCGAAGATCGAGCCCGGGCTACAGCTATGATAACACCATAATAATAGAAAAACTTGGTCAACCAAGGGATTAAAATAAAAAGCGATCGCGTAATTACTTTTTCCCTATGTAATTTAGGTCTGGGCCGTGAAATTTAGCCGTGTTATATATAATCAAATATTTGTTGTTCCCATGGATTAATAATATATAAAATGAATTCCTTGTGTTTGTCTGTGCGTTAAGAAGTTTTCAGCGAACTCCTAACGATCATATTGACGGATTTAGACTACATATTTTTATTCCATATTGGCTGATTTGGAACTGAAATGAACTCCACTGATGTTAACGCTAGAACTCCGATTGAAATTTCCACGTGATAAGCGAAAAACGAAGAATTCATGACTAACTTCAGGTATAAGCTACGAATATATTTTCGGAAAAAAGACCACAAATAGCAGTGGAAGACCGCGCGGAGGGGATAGAAAAGGGTCATTCAGTTCTATGAAGGGCATGGGCTCGAGGGACATCCAATAAGCTGGTCTTTTGTGTCCTCGGCGGTCCCTTTCCTAACCCCCGCGCGGTGCACACGCACGGTCAGGCTCTTTAACCACTTTTTCGGATAATTTCGTGCCACACGGCATGAAACTATGCGACGCGGAAAATAAAGTGTATGGGATCCTTAACTTTCAAAAGTGAAAAGCTTCATGCCGGCCTGGTCCGAAATGAATCGGATCTTTTCGTGCCTTTTCGTCAAATGTTTGTTTCACCGCAGCTCAGTTGTATATACGTATAAAATATAAATATTATAATATACGTCATAAAATTTTCGTAAATATTTTCCGTTAACACGGAGTCATAAAATTTTCAATTGTATTGAGTATGAAATCCTTGATTTGAAATTCATCTACATCTACATAATACCCCGCAGCCGCCTAAAAGGCGTGTGGCAGAGGGTGTTAGGACACCAGCCGTTTACAGCTAAAAAAAATGAAGTGCTCAAACGAAGTTCGGACTAGCGTTTATTAAAGTCCTATATGGTTCGGGGAAAAACGAATTCCCATACCTATCTGGCCCGAAAATTGGGGTGGGCAGGCCCAAGGCTAGTTTAAAAGTATTGCAATGAGTCTTGTGAATTTGAAACGTACGCGATTACATGTTTTTACGATGATCTTAGAGCAATAACAGTTTTTAGCGCATTAAAGTCGCCGTAAAAACATTTTTCGATGCCAGTCTTCCACTGGGCCGATTTCCGGAAGATTCTGCATATTGTTTATTGGTTTGGGGATGTTCTGATTCACAAATAATGATGTGTAATATTATTAATAGTAGCGGGCGTAACTTGGTGGAAATACATAATCGCAGGAATAGAAGGATCTACAACTTTGCTATTTCCACGTAGCAGTTTATTGACACCGACCATGGTTTCGTAACAAGGTGAAAAATGCAGGTAAATTGATAGTATGTATAGCAGAGGGTTGGGTGTGGAAATACATTACAAGATTTCCCTACCCAACACTGTCAATTTACTTGCATTTTTCACCTTGATAATGTTACTGTGTAACGAAACCATGGTCGGCCTCAAAAAAATACTATGTGAAAATAGCAAAGTTGTTGATCCTTCTATTCATGTGTAATATTTATATTGAGGTGCATTTACAATGGAAATTCTCTTTATTTTTTATGAATGACATAGTGAAAGATATATTATCATTTTTTTCCAGGCTAATTATTTTGTTTTAGCGTCGTATTTTGTTGAAATCCCGTTTTAAAATTTTTTTACTGTGCCTCGCTTCTATCTAAGTTTATGAAAAATTGCATATTTTATTTCCCAGAAATAACGACATGATTAAATTATAATTAATTTTCCTGAGTCTGAAGTACCTGTTATGAAATTGGGATGGAGTGGCCCAACGGTTTTTTAAGCGGAGAAGCAATGAAAACGGTCTTGCGTTTTTTTAACGCTAGAGATAAGATGATTATACGCTGATGTAGATTTAATAACAATTTTAGGCGCGTCAAATTCGTTGGGACAAAATAAGTTCCGATGCGTATGATTTCTCTTTCCATAGGGCCGATTACCGGTTGGCGCACTAGTATTTGGTGACCCGGGAGTACCCTGTATGTACATCGATTACGGTTTTAAGGAAGTTCTCTTTCTTTCATTTTATTATTTCATTTTATATCAATCCATCTGAATTTCATTTAAAATTTTCTTCAATTGTTGCGTGATTACCCGGAGAAAATATCATTTAAAATTTTGAAGGTTAAATATTTTCCATACATTTGTCTTAAATATTGTCATAATTGTCTTAAATTCCAAATGAAATTTTTCACTCGTTGCGTCATTGTTGCATCTAAGATCATGAATAATTTCATTTATTACTTTCCAGAAAATAACAAAATTATAAAATTTTTACTTTTCCTAATCGTGATTTTCTAGCTGGGCAAATGAGGTGGGCATAGATATCAAGATATTTCAAGATAGATTCAAGCATAATTTCAGGAAGAAAAATCAATGAAATGGGTTGTAGTACTTCGCGACTTGCATGTGCTCTGAATATTATTTATTGGTTTCGGGATGGCCTGTTACATCAATTTTGATTTTATATCTTGACAAAAGGATTATTCGAAATTTGCTTTTATATTATTTGTAAATGACCCAGTGAAAATTATATTTCGATTATTTCGTGTATCTTTTCTTTTCTTATTTTTCAAACAAAGAGTAGATAAAATTGCAAACATTTCTTACCATGTGCCATTATTAAATATAAGTATGTGGTAAATTTCTTTTCTTATTCTCCGAAAATAACGATAAAATTAATTTTAAGGTGGGCCAACCAGCAGTGGCGGATCTATGGGGGGCTACTGGGGCTATAGCAAACGTTAACCTCCTTGGGAATCCAATTTACGTTAGATAGCATGGTAATTATTTCCGACCCCCAATATACTGCTGGTATTTTTGACCCCACTTAGCCCCATTCCCTATCCTGGATCCACCACTGCCAATCAGTGGCTATTTATCAAAGCGGAAAAGTATTGAAATGATTCTGATGTACTATTACGTTATGGAATAACATACTTTTACTATTTAAAACATCCTGGAATAATATCAGCAATCGGCACAAAAAGAGTCGACGGGAAAAATATAATCCAGTACGTGCCATTTCTCATCCGCCGCGCCGGGACGATTTCGTGCAGGCGCCCTATTAATATTTATTGATTCGCAGTTACATTATACATAGTTAAAGTTTGGGATGGCGTTCTCCCGCAATATTTGATGTTTTATCTTGTAATATAGAAGAGTTACGCTTTGAAATTCGATTCCAATTTTTTTTAAATAACGCGTTAAAAACATTACTTCGATTTTTTTTGTCAGTAAAATATTTTCCTTCAGTATCCTCCGTTGGTTATATCCAATTTCTAACATCGGTGACGTGTCGTTCTGCCATCTAGTTGTGTGGAAAGTTTCCTTAAAAATCTTCAGAAAATAAGGAAGATATAAAATTTTTACCTTTCCCTGTTTTGAATTGGTGGCGGAGACTGTGGGTTATGCCAGCCCAAGCCTATTTCTTAAAGATTAAAAGTGTTAAATGAGTGTTTCTGATTTTTACCGCGTCGTTCAACACGCTTTTATGTGATCCATGTGGTATCACAGCTGTAGTGACAGTTGTCGGAAAAACATAATTTTCCAATTCATGTCTTTTCGCTTCCATGCGGGTGATTCGGGGTGGGCGACCTAGTATTTGTCGACTCGTGGTATCCCTATGCAATGTAAATCGGTATGGGCTACAGTCGTTATGTAATCTTTTATGTATTGCTTCGTAATATATATAAGTTTCGACCTGAGTTTCTTATGGAGTATTTAGACAATGTCAAATGTAAAATTAACTTAGATTTTTTGGTGGGTCAATTATTTTTCTGTAGTGCCGTTTTATGATTCCTTTAAATTTTTAAACGGTTATATCGTCGTGATTTATTTCAGCTATGATTGTGGTAAATTTCTTTTAATTTTTACCCGAAATGAAGAATTTAAAATTCTTTTACTTTCCCAGATTTTCTTGTTGGTATCGCAGGCTGTGTGTTGGGTCATCCCATGCCTTGATTTCAAAGAGGAAAAGTTAATGGATGACGTTTTTAAATTTTTTTCCCTCGGTGGAATATGTTCTTCTGTGATTAAGCTCTTATCTAAGGTGAAGACCTGGCACAGTCTTTGGGAAAAAATATTTTTCCGTTAATATCACTTATCTTCCACGGGCATGATTTGGGATGGGCGACCTAGTATTTGTCGACTCGTGGTATCCCTGTGCAATGTAAATTGGTATGGGCTACGGGTATTACGTAATCTTTGGTGTCTTACCTCGTAATATATATAAGTTTTGATCTGAATTTCTCATGGAAAACTTAGAAAATGTCACATTTAAAATTAACTTCGATTTTTTTGGCTTAGTTCTTTATTTTCCTGTAGTGCCGTAATTGTTTCGGTTAAATATTAAAACGGTGATATCGTCGAGTTTTTACTTCTTCTATAATAATAATAATAATAATAATTATGGTAAACTTCTTTTAATTTTCACCGAAAATAAAGAATTTAATTTTTTTTAAAGATTTTTAGTTGGTGCCGCAGGCTGTGGTGTAGGCTACCCCGGGCCTAGATTTCAAAGGGGAAAAGTACTTACGTTGTCGTTTTTCATTTTCATCCCTTATTTGAACATTTTTTTTCTACGATTGGGGTGTTATCACAGCGGAAGGCCGGGCACAGTCTTCGGGAAAAAATATATTCCCATTCACATCACCTATTTTTCCATGCGCTTGATTTGGGTGGGCGAGCAGGTATTTGTCGACTCGTGGTATCTCTAAGTAATGTAAATCTGTATGGGATATGTGTGTTACGTAATCTGTGATGTGTTACCTAGTAATGTAGATGAGTTTCGATCCGAAATTCTGATGGAGTCTTTTTTAAATGTCACATTTACATTTTTACTTCCAGTTTTTTGTGTGTCAAGTATTTTCCTCTAGTGTCGTAAATTTCTCAGTTGAATTTTAACACGGTGGTACCATCGTGCTTTCGTTTCATCTATGATTGTGGTAAATTTATTTTCATTTTTACCGCAAATAAATATTTAAAAATGTTTTCCTTTTTTCATATTTTGTTAATGGTGTCGTAGGCAGTGAGTTAGGCCATCCAATACGTAATTTCAAAGGGGAAAAGTAATTACTTTGTCGTTTTTCATTTCCATCCCTTAGTTGAAAATGTTTTTCTACGATTAGGCTGACATCACAGCTGCAGGCCCGGCACGATCTTCGAAAAAAAATATTTTACCATTCATACCACTTACCTTCCTTGCGGGTGATTCGGGGTGGGCGACCTCGTATTTGTCGACTCGTGGTATCTCTATGTAACGTAAATCTGTATGGGCTATGTGTGTTACGTAATCTTTGATGTGTTACCTCGTAATGTAGACGAGTTTCGATCCGAAATTCTGATGGAGTCTTTTTAAAATGTCACATTTACATTTTTCCTTCCAGTTTTTTGTGGGTCAAGTATTTTCCTCTAGTGTCGTAAATTTTTCAAATGCATTTGTAAACGGAGGTTTCGTCATGCTTTCGTTTTCTTTGGGATTGTAGTAAATGTCTTTTCATTTTTATCGAAAATAAAAATTTTAAAAATGTTTAACTTTTACAGATTTTTTTGACGGCGTCCAGGGCTGTGGGTTTGGCCATCCAGGCCTAGACTTCAAAGGGGAAAAGTACTTACGCTGTCGTTTTTTATTTTAATCCCTTGGTTGAACATGTTTTTCTACGATTGGGGTGTCATCACAGCTTTAGGCCGGGCTCGATAGTCGGGAAAAAATATTTTACCATTCATACCACTTACCTTCCATGCGGGTGATTCGGGGTGGGCGACCTTGTATTTGTCGACTCGCGGTACTTCTATGTAACGTAAATCTTTATGGGCTATGTGTGTTACATAATCTTTGATGTGTTACCTCGTAATGTAGACGAGTTTCGATCCGAAATTCTGATGGAGTCTATTTAAAATGTCACATTTACATTTTTACTTCCACTTTTTTGTTGGTCAAGTATTTTCCTGCGGTGTCTTCAATTTTTCATTTGAATTTTAAAACGATGGTATCGTCATGCTTTCGTTTCCTCTGGGATTGTGGTAAATTTCTTTTCATATTTACCAAAAATAAAAATTTTTTAAATGTTTAACTTTTCCGGATTTTGTTGATGGTGTCGTAGGCAGTGGGTTAGGCAATCCAATACCTAGATTTCAAAGGAGAAAAGTACTTACTGTGTCGTTTTTCATTTTCATTCCTTGGTTGAACATGTTTTTCTACGATTGGGGTGTCATCACAGCTTTAGGCCGGGCTCGATAGTCGGGAAAAAATATTTTACCATTCATACCACTTACCTTCCATGCGGGTGATTCGGGGTGGGCGACCTTGTATTTGTCGACTCGCGGTACTTCTATGTAACGTAAATCTTTATGGGCTATGTGTGTTACATAATCTTTGATGTGTTACCTCGTAATGTAGACGAGTTTCGATCCGAAATTCTGATGGAGTCTATTTAAAATGTCACATTTACATTTTTACTTCCACTTTTTTGTTGGTCAAGTATTTTCCTGCGGTGTCTTCAATTTTTCATTTGAATTTTAAAACGATGGTATCGTCATGCTTTCGTTTCCTCTGGGATTGTGGTAAATTTCTTTTCATATTTACCAAAAATAAAAATTTTTTAAATGTTTAACTTTTCCGGATTTTGTTGATGGTGTCGTAGGCAGTGGGTTAGGCAATCCAATACCTAGATTTCAAAGGAGAAAAGTAATTACTGTGTCGTTTTTCATTTTCATTCCTTGGTTGAACATGTTTTTCTACGATTGGGGTGTCATCACAGCTTTAGGCCGGGCTCGATAGTCGGGAAAAAATATTTTACCATTCATACCACTTACCTTCCATGCGGGTGATTCGGGGTGGGCGACCTTGTATTTGTCGACTCGTGGTATCTCTATGTAACGTAAATCTTTATGGGCTATGCGTGTTACATAATCTTTGATGTGTTACCTCCTAATGTAGATGAGTTTCGAATCGAAATTCTGAAGGAGCCTTTTTAAAATGTCACATTTACATTTTTACTTCCAGTTTTTTGTGGGTCCAGTATTTTCCTCTAGTGACGTAAATTTTTCAGTTGAATTTTAAAACGGTGGTATCGTCGTTCTTTCGTTTCATCTATGATTGTGGTAAATTTCTTTTCATATTTACCGAAAAAAAAATTTTAAAAATGTTTACCTTTTCCAGATGTTTTTGATGGTGTCGTAGGCAGTGGGTTAGGCAATCCAATACCTAGATTTCAAAGGAGAAAAGTACTTACTGTGTCGTTTTTCATTTTCATTCCTTGGTTGAACATGTTTTTCTACGATTAGGGTGACATCACAGCTTTAGGCCGGGCTCGATAGTCGGAAAAAAATATTTTACCATTCATAAAACTTACCTTCCATGCGGGTGATTCGGGGTGGGCGACCTTGTATTTGTCGACTCGCGGTACTTCTATGTAACGTAAATCTTTATGGGCTATGTGTGTTACATAATCTTTGATGTGTTACCTCCTAATGTAGATGAGTTTCGATCCGAAATTCTGAAGGAGTCTTTTTAAAATGTCACATTTACATTTTTACTTTCAGTTTTTTGGTGGTCCAGTATTTTCCTCTAGTGTCGTAAATTTTTCAGTTGAATTTTAAAACGGTGGTATCGTCGTGCTTTCGTTTCATCTATGATTGTGGTAAATTTCTTTTCATATTTACCGAAAAAAAATTTTAAAAATGTGTCACTTTTCCAGATTTTTTTGTTGGTGTCCGGATAGCGCCTTAGTTTTTGAACATGCGTAGTATAGCGCCTTAGTTTTTGAACATGCGTAGTTTATGCTGTATATATTGTCGGGGTTGGGAATGATATGTTACCATATGTTTGATTCTTTGTGTTTCATTTACAATTCCCTGTTGTAGATATTCCGCATAGGTGAAATAATAAATGACCAGGTTACATATACACTGCAATCTCTTATTGCGACTTGCCCATCTCTCGATAGCGCCTAAGTATTTCATGTTATGAGGTTATTAACGGATAAATTAAGGTCCCTTTTAATGTCTTTTTCAGTGATAATGAAGTTTATCGTTAATTCTAAGGTGGATTCAGTCGGTTTTTCGCCGTAATTTTTCGTAAAAGTCAGTGTCAAAAGTTGCCTTTACTAGCGCTCTCCACGGGACACATCAGGATAGCGCCCTAGTATTTAACGTACCTCTTTTTTACATATTTATCCTTTATGCTGGTTGAAATGTTAAGTTACATCAATTTTGTTTACTTCTCTATACTTTTAAGGTAATTTTTTTGCTATATTTTGTTTTATGACTTATTAAATGACCGAGTGGAACATTGGCTTTACTTATATTTTAGAGTGTTTTTCCTGCCAATATGTGATAAGAAAGAATAACTTTCTTGCTGAAAATAATAAAATTAACCGATTTTAAGGAGTAATTATAATTTTAATTAAAAAAGCCGACTTTATACCAGAAATATAAAGCATTATGTGTTAGCATAATTTTGTCGCTATTTCCCGGGGCGTGGGTTGACCTTTCATGGGTCAAAATAATGCGCGTGTTCGGGTGGTTCATACAAAAAATGACATCACCTTCTGTAGCTTGATAGAAGATTACGTTTGTAGGGCATTATTTATGAGAGAGAGTAATCTTTAGTCCATATATTTAGTAGCTGAAGGGTGTATACGTATCTTGGCAGACTACGTTTTTTTACGATGGTTAAAGTCCTGTTCCTGCACCCGGACTTGGGCATCGGTGGAGCTGAGAGGCTTGTGATTGACGCAGCCCTCGCGTTAAAAGCTAAAGGTCATGATGTAAGTTTCGTCACGACTCATCATGATACCTCTCACTGTTTCAAAGAGACCAAGGATGGTACATTACCTGTGAAAGTGGTCGGTGACTGGATACCCAGAAACATTTGTGGTCGGTTTTATGCGCTGTTTGCCTACATGCGTATGATATATGCCGCCTTTTATGTAGCATTTTTCACTGATCAAAGGCCAGATGTTGTATTTTGTGACATAGTGTCGGCATGCATTCCAATTCTGAGGCTAAATAGGAGCTTACGTGTTCTTTTCTATTGCCACTTCCCTGATCAGTTGCTGAGTAAACCTGAAGGGTTATTAAAAAGACTGTACAGAATTCCTATTGACTGGTTGGAAGAGATATCTACTGGATGTGCCCACAAGGTTCTCGTAAACAGCAATTTCACTGCCGGCGTTTTTGCATCTACTTTTAAAAGGCTCTCAGGCAAAGTGACTCCCTCGGTTCTTTATCCGTGTGTTGATTTTTCCAAGTTTGAAACAGTTTCACTAGATTCTAAGAATGATGCTCTCAAGGAAATCGGCGTTTCTACGGATGCTGTGGTATTATTATCAATTAACAGATATGAAAGGAAGAAGAATCTATTCCTGGCCATCGACACCCTGAAATACTTGAAGGACGCCATTCCAGGTAATGTTCATCTAACTTTGTGTGATATATACAACGATTATATACCTCACACCAATTTTTTGCAGGAAATGTTTGGGAGACGGTATACCTCGTCATGGCTGGTGGGTACGACTTGAGGGTAACTGAAAATATTGACCACCTAGATGAATTGATAGCTCACTCTAAGAAATTGGGTGTTGCTGATAAAGTCATCTTTCTCAAGTCTCCATCTGACCATCTCAAGGTAAGAGCTGGTGACATTTCTTTGCTTTGTAATTGGATTTTATTTATTTGGATTCATATCCCTGAAATGTTTGCCCTTCTAGGTGGGTTTGCTACACACTGCCTGCTGTTTGCTGTATACTCCATCTGGTGAGCATTTTGGCATTGTCCCGATTGAAGCGATGAGTGCAGGGTGTCCAGTGGTTGCTGTTAATGTAGGAGGACCAACAGAGACCGTTGTTGATGGTGTCACAGGCTTCCTCTGTGACTCATCTGCAGATTCATTTGGTGATGCTCTTGTGAAATGCATTCTGAATCCAAGTTTGCGAAAGAAAATGGGGGAAGAAGGAAAAAGGCATGTTAAGTCATCATTTTCTAGTGAAACCTTTGCTGATTCATTGAATGCAGAAGTTGAGTCTTTGCTTTCGGGGATAAAATCAATCGCAAAGGAAAATTAAACCAGCCTTTTGGTTTTTGAAAAATGTGATGCCCCCAGCATATTTTGAAATTATACTTTTCCTCTTTCATGGCCTGGACTACATGAAATATTGGCTGTGATGTAGTAAAACTTAATAAATATTTACTTAAGATATATCTACTTAGTTTATTGCGAGACAATTCTTCATATTTTTGTTGATCAGAAAGAGTGCTGTGGAAATGCAAAATTTAGCGTTGACATAAAGCTAAGTTTTATAAATCTCAATTCATGAAGTCAATTCTAAATCTTCATTACTCTAAACTAATTGCAAACCAACCTCCTCTGTTTCTTTTTGTCTCCTTAAAACTTGTGAGATTAAGTTCCTTTACCGTCGTGTCAATGGCAATATGCTGTCAGTCTGCCTAATCTTATGCTATCTTTTCAAACTTTCCTAGCATCAAGTTCTTATCCAGCAACTCATGCCTTCTCATGCTAGTTCTTGCTTCAGTGTTTGACTTTTGAAGGCATTGTCATGGTTACTTTTGCTGAAGTATTGAGAAATTCGTTCTCTTTGCTGCCCATGGAACTATGAGAGGTTCCTTGAACACTACAGCTCAAAAGGTAGGTCATGCATCAGTGCATTGTAACTATTATATAATTTCTGTGATACATGGATCTTTGTTGCTATAATTACATCCCAACTACTCAGAATGCAGAAGTTTGGACATAATTTTCTTCCGAGTAATAGCCACCTCTTGATATCCTGAGTGCAGTCACCAATATACATCCGGGCATCCAAATATGCCCAGATAATATCATGCCCTATAATGACGATGAATGACTCGTTCATCGAAACGTCAGCCATGATGGAGAACCTGACCCAGTGGAAATCCCGAATGATTTTCCACAATACAATAAACAGGGAAAGCCTGCAATCAGAATTTTTGTAATTTTTCTTGACCTTCTATGTTTTCCAGGATAGTGGCCAACGGTATAGGTCATTCCAAGTAATTTCAACGCAACACTCAACCTCAAGCTTTGGCAGCACAGCAATATGTAATATAGTGATCCAGAAATGGAAGATTTCCATTTCCAAAAATATGCTTAAATGTGTTGTGTATTACGTCTGAGAATAGCCAGCTCTATGCCTTGGTATATATACCTTTCACTTTCAAGAATGGCTAACATTTTTATTTGTTGAAAACATTCTAGTTTCACCTTTCATATATCATGGTGTAGAACCTGACCTGGTGGCAATCTCGAATGACCTTCCACGATAAAATACACAGGTTAAGCCAACAATTGGATGGTGTAGACACTATCATTATTATAGTCATCGGTCGTCACTAGTCACAACTCGTCAGTGGTCATTGGTAGCGTAGCTGACAGTGGGAGTCGAAGAACTGGCGGTATTACCTAATTTGATTACTTGCTTTCGTTAATTAAATTGATTTGAAGTTGGGATTTTTAATGGAAATAAACTTTTGGTTAAGACTTAATTGTTTGTGATTATTCGCTTGCCGATACCACGGGCAAGTACCCACATTAAACATAGGAACCACAACTTCGGTACGGGCCATTACGTTACAATAAAGTTCCTAAGTTTCCACAACAGAAGCCTGAGAGTAGCTGAATTTCCTGAAGGATTGGTTACACGTAATATATAATAAGTAGTACTCCACATTAGGACCTTCTACTAACTTTTTCCCTATAAATTTTAGACCTATTATCTCCCATGGTATTTGAAAATCGCTATATGGCGGAGCTCTTCGTTTCGAGTGCCAACATGAAGGACAGCCACCTAGCTGAGGTTATTGCCATGAGGTCCCTGCTGATGCTACCATGGTACGCAGAGCCTAGCACCAGGGAGACGCTCACGGAAAGGAAACAGAGAAGGACTTCTGCGTGCAAGAGACTAGAGTACATTGAGTTGACAAAACCCCTTCATTTATGATGAGTGACTTCAGTTGAAGGTCAGCAAATCAAGAATAATTTTCACTGTAAATGTTTCAAAAATATTGATCAATGTGTACAATGACTGGAGCTAATTCCATTATTGAATTGATGTATTGCTTGAAATTCTTTTCATTACCAACCCTTCCATCTCTCTCTGTCGAAACTTAAATACTAATTCTTCATCCCATACTTAATATTAAATATGTACAATAAAATATATGAAGGCCAGTTTATGGAAGTACATAATTGTCAATGAATATAAATTAAGATTAATGGCAAAATTAGCGTCACATCTTCAAAGAAATTACCTTCAGAGGTTAAAAAAAAGAAATAGTGGAGACTGAACGCCATCTATCAATTTTTTTACAGAACTGAAACTCTGAACTGCCGCACACATGGTTTATATATTCATTTAATGTACATTAGACATACTACATGGACATAAGGTATTAAAATTGAGTTGAGCTGTTTCCTAGCTCCAATTTCTTTTCCGAAGTTTACTTAAATATTAATTCCATCTGGGTCATTCCATGTCAGTTCATCCAGGCATGACACCCACCAAAACAGATTTCGATAAAACTTGGCAATTACTAATTGGCCATGAAAAATGTATCTTGGCATAATTTCATCTATCTTTTCTGATTCTCCTCCTTTATTGAGTATCTATACTATTTTTTATGACCATTTGAAGTTTGGGTGAAACGGCAGTTTTTCAATGATTAACTGCTGTTTCACCTATTAAACTTTTATTTTGCACTTTTACCACCAGAGGTTAATTGTTTCAGTCTCATTTTTCATCAAATTCTCACGAAAATTTGCAAGTAAATCAGAGAAAGCATGATGAGGATTCCAAGTATTAATTTAAAAATGTATTGAGAGGTATTGACCTCCAATGCTTCATAAGATTTAAGAAAATTATATGTTAAAAACATGGTTATATGGGTCTATTAAGCAACAAATTTTGATCATAGACAATATTTTAATTGAGCTGATTTTTCTTCTCTATATTTTACCAATTTCTACGTTCTTTATCATTTAAAGGCATCTTCTTCCACAGTTCATTGTTAGAGCTAACAAAACAGGGTTGTAAAACATGAAAAATTGAATATAACACTGCACATTCCTAACCCCACTCTAATTTCTCCAGGTCCCACACTAATTTTATTCATGAATGCCGCCTTTGACGAATATGTAATGATTACTGGATATCATGCTAAGTGTTCCACACAGATAATTATCGCTAATTTTTTCTGCATACTGGCATTAATATGTCACCCCATTCTCCTCCGTTTCTGTCATCCAAAGTACGCTTGTGTTTCATGGTGAAATAAAAACACAGTACTATTCCACAACCTTTCGGTTTCAATAAGGTTGTGGAATAGTACTGTGTTTTTATTTCACCATGAATATCTCATCGTTCCACCAAGTAACGCCTAAATCTGTTGATTTTATACGCTTGTGTTATAAACATTAATATAATTTGATGTAAGCAGCTAAAAAGAATCATTTCATAGATAATTTTTTTTTATAAACACTTTACTTTTGAAACAGAAAATCATTTACATTTTTGTACAAAATGGACAATTTTAAGAAAACCATGCAACCAATGCAGATTATTGATGTTAATGAAACCAGGGTCACCAGATTTTATCGGCCTTGTAAATTCTATGGTTGCGGCCAGTCTCATTATCTTCAGTTTCTTCACCAATTAAGTCATCATTTTTAGACAACTGAGGGAACTCACTTAGTTCAGTATTAACTTGTGCTTTGATGCTGGCTTCAATCACATTCAGGTGAATGTCATACTGCTGATCCCAGCCCAAGTAGCAGTCGGACATTATGTACACAGTGAGTATCAGCCGGCCTAGAATAATAAAATCCATGTTATTGATTATAGGATGGTTATCTCAGTATTGGACATCTAACCTGTCCAAAATATGACGTGTCCAGTGCCCCTTGTCACAAAGACAATTCCAACAAGAAGTGGGCAGTGGAAGTACTAATGGGGACTGCAGAGTAATAAAAATTACCACTAGGTAAGTAATACTAGGATTTAACACAAGTGCTGGACAGAAGGAGCATCTCTCACTTAAATCAAGGTGTAGTGAATTAATCTAGAATCAGATGGAATATGCTGCAACTACAAGAAATCCTATTGAGTTACTTGGAACTGATTTATTTCCATAATTATATTGTAATTTTATGATCACAGCAAGGGTTGACAAACTTTTTCAGATTATAGAAATACATATAATAAGTTTCATTGAGTACATTTTCATACCAATTCAACCTTTTTCATGTTCTCCAGAAATAGACATGGTGTGCTTATTGCTTGACTTAGGACAATAAATCTAGATGAATAGATATTGATATGTACTGAAAGCCTGAGTCACACAATCATTTTTTCCATCCCTTTTGAGGGACAGTTCCAATGATGGCGGAAAAAATGACAGTTTCACGCAATCTTTTTCTGTGATGGCTCAAGGAATGGAAATCCCATCCCTTTTTTTATCACATTGGTACGCCCCTTTTTCCGTTGCTGAAACCATCCATAGCACCACCCTTCAGCCAATCAGAACACAGAGCCACTAACATCAACTGTAACTTCACACTTGATTTTTAATTAAATGACAGTTGTAAATACAGAAAATTTTTTCTGTATTTATAACTGTCATTCATGTGATTCAGAAAATGGTAAGTCGAGCGATAATTTCATTGCTCCCTGAAAAGCTATCACTCAGAGGTATGGAAAAAATGATCGTAAGATTCAGGCTTAAATCTAATAGTGCCAGTCGGCCGATCCATCAGCCTGGGGAGTATGTGCGAATAGTGCCATGGGCTGATATATCGGCCGGGTTTTTTTTTACACTCACACCTATTATTTTTTGTGTTTCATGTAGCTTTGGAAACTATTTTTAGTATCTTTCATGCTTTAACATGCCCGGTATGTTTTGGGAGCAAATAAAAAAAAATAGTTTCTGAAAATTCATACATACTAGGCTTTACGTAAATTTTTAAGCCCAAACCTACACATTTGCCAAATAAAGCCCTGGCATTCTTCAGCATACCGGGCAAAATAGGCAGTCTCTAAAAGGATTAAGTGAAAAACTTTTCTGGAGATGTGATTTTTCTATTTGGAGCCAACTTATGGACTATGTCGAAAGTAGATTTAGAAATTATTGAGGCTGATTATAGGAGTCTGTATTCAAGCTCTGTGTAGGGGAAGGTGCTGGGACTAAGACTTCATTATACAGAGGTTTCCTTCATATTTCAATATATAAAGGTTTGTTACACTGGGTTCTGCTGTACCGTACCAAGAATTTCAGGGGGCGACAGCCTCTTTGCCTCCCCTCTTCAATCCACCACTGAGCCAAGATTGAGTGAGTAAGCTAGACAAGGGATCATATGGATATTATGTAGTGATCCGGAAATGGAAGATTTCCATTTCCAAAATATGCATAAATATGTTGTTGCGTGACGTATCAGAATAGCCAGCTATGACAAACTATGCCTCGAGACTTGCACCTTTTCACTTTCAAGAATGCCTAACCTTCCTTTCCCCTTCCTCTTGGACGAAAACATCCTGGTTCAACTTCCTTATATAATGGCACGGTGGAGATGCGATTGGCTCTCATGGACTCACTCAGTAACTCATACTCAGTCACTGGTCACTCGCCAGTGTTCAGTCAGCAATGTAGCCGTCAGTTGGAGTCAAAGTGCGGGCCGTATGGCCTGTGCGACCTAAGCGCCTCGCTATCCACCCGTGCCATCACCAGCAGCTCCTCTCCTTCCCGAGACTTTTGGTAATATTCTAAATTTTGGCTTTTCTGGACGCACAAATTCATCATCACTTTATGTATATTCATTGAATTGATTTGGAAACTGGGTTTTCAAAAGGAAATAAACTTTGGGATAAAAACTTTAAATACTTGTGTGTGATTATTTGCTTCCCGACACCAAGGGCAAGAACCCACTCGCAATTCAACGCGTGCGACCCGCGACTTTCGAGGTGGCGGGCCGCACCCTTACAATTAGATAATAGAGCACTAGCATTCTAGACTGAAAGAAACTCACCTAACTTCATAGGAGTCTTGAACGTTAGCTGCTGCATGGTACCGCCGCCTCCTCCTCCCCACGGCCTACCACAACCAGTGGCCCGCTTCAGAGCCATTACTTCCCCCCTTTCCACATCTCCAAGGATCAGGAACCAGCCTTCATCCTTTGGTTTGTGAAACCTCGGGCAATGGGCTCTTCCAATTGCAATATTTTGCCTCCTACTACTTCCGCCCATACCGGCACCACGACCTCTTCCTCTTCCACCTCTACCTCCACCAATTCTCATGCCGGCAGACGAGAGCCGACCAAAACGAATGACCAACGTGTACTCTTGATCGGCATGGACATCAACCCAATGGGCTTGCCTTGGAGGTGGGAACTGTGGGAATTGTCTCTCCTCTTCAATTTCATCTGAATCAACGGTATCATCCATGGACTTCTTTGACGCCGGTTCCCACCACCCACGCACACTCAACTCAACACTGGGAGCAGGCATATCACATACCACTTGATAAATCTTGTAAAAGAAAAGGTAAAAATTAATTCTACAAGCCTTGAAATCATGAAAGCTTATCTAATATGTAAAAATGTTCAAATGTCTTGGTTTGAAGAGCCGAATGCCGAAGCACTTGAGATCATTGAATACTGTGGCACAGCGAGGGGGGGTTTTGGGGGATTAAACCCCCCCCCCCCCCAGAGCCCAGAGAAATTTTTAAGTTTAATCCATTTTACTTAATTGGATCAGTATTTACTTATAGCATAGTGTTAGGATTAATCAAATATCCCTCAGAAAGCCGTAAAACTCACCAATTTGAACCATTACTCTCAAAAATTTTCTACAAAGAAATAATAACTTAACTAAGACATGCATTAAATTCATCATGGCTTTTTATTTTGAGAAGAAAAAGAAAATTTGAAAAAGGCCCACATCACTAACGTTACCACTCTAACCCACTGGTACATAAATATTTTTGTGCGAAAAAAAAATGTCACAATGCTGAGGAAGTCTCTAGCAATGGAGATAAAACTATAGATATACATATACCTATTTTTAAACTGTGACACAGGTTTACCCAAAAGAACATCACAGAACACGAAAGTTTTTACCAATTAACAGTTGACAACTAGATCATGGTTACAACATCAAGCTTGATATCTACCTAAAGCCCACAAGCACTTGAGATCATTGAATACTGTGGCACAGCGAGGGGGGGTTTTGGGGGATTAAACCCCCCCCCCCCCAGAGCCCAGAGAAATTTTTAAGTTTAATCCATTTTACTTAATTGGATCAGTATTTACTTATAGCATAGTGTTAGGATTAATCAAATATCCCTCAGAAAGCCGTAAAACTCACCAATTTGAACCATTACTCTCAAAAATTTTCTGGAGGACGACCCAGCAACTTCTGCTTACCCTGGCGGGTATGCAATACCCCCACACTCCTAAGTATTACTTGCGCCTAAAACCCCCCCTAGCCTTAATTCTTAGCTGCGCCCCTGACCGAATAGAATAGTAACCTGTGACAAACTAAGCACATATCAAGCGCATAGCTCTCATTATCTCTTTTCATCATCATCGTAAATCAGCAATCCAAAGAGTGGTTAGATGTAACTCTCCATTCGACTCTCCTGTCTGCCAACCCAAAGTAAGATCTCAGCAACCAATGTATTCCATTCAAACACTAACTAAACTGGAATAACATGATTTCACTTCAGCAACTTCTCACCTCTTCAATTTGATTTTCATCCAAGTCAACACGTAGCAGATCAGCCAATGCAGCATAACCTCTTTTCCTGCAAAGCACCTTGAGTTCTGGAAGTGAGTAGATTGGCATTACTGGTCCAGCTTCTCCCATTTCTCCTTTCCGAGGAGAATAAAATAGTCTCAAGTGAAGAGGCTCAACGTGAGGTAGAGTGGTCAGAGGATCATCTTCCACCCATCGTCCCTGCATGACCATTTGCATCAGCTGGATCGCTCGCAGAGTGACAGGAAGCCATCCATTCTCAGCACAAACATCGATCATTGCCTGGGGATATGAAGTGATGCTATTTAGTGAACAGGGAAATTTTCATAAATAAAAAAATACTGGTCACGAATAACTTATCAACCAAATTACCTGTAGAATTCGAATAGCTTGATCAAGAACTGATTTCAGGTCAGTGTAGTAATCAGCACAGGGTAAAACAAGACGAGAAAAATGAGCTTGAAAAAGGAGCTGAGCTTTGGCATGAGGCGAATCAAAGGCTAGATCCACTGGTTTTGGACACAACTTCGCAAGCTCCCTAGAATTAAAATAATAATTGTCATTATCCTTCAAATGAAAAACATATAATTCTTAACACTATAAGAAATAAACAAACAAACATCCATATATTAACCAGAAGTGAAAGCTGTTTTTATTTTTGAAAGGATGGACTTGATCTGGTTTGGGCATAGGTGTTTTTGGCCCAATTTTTCAGTTCCCCACTTCAATCAAGTATTTCCATTTCATGACTTCATTTTCCACATTTACAAATGATTTCTGTTATGCTGTTAAGAAAAGTAAAAAAATTATCTCAGAATATACCTCAAGAGTGATTGGATCCATTACATCAATAAATCTGCTAACTATGAGAGATAAATTATGCCACAATTCTTGAAAATTAGAGAATTGAGGCATCTAACTCTATTCTGAAGAAATGACTGCAGAAAGATAAACACATGCAGATTCATGCATGATAGCTTCAGTCTTTTGTCCATTTTGCTCAGGTCTGAATTCAGCCTTTGCAAATGAAGAAAATTAAACGAAACCACAACAGAATGCTAATTAATGAGGAAAATTAAGTCTATGGTAAATAAACCAAAATTAAAATAAAACAAAAGAGCAAAAGCGGTTTTAAAAACCTATTCAAAAACTGATTTCAGTAGGTGTTTCCTAGCCAGATTGTCTAGGTCTTTCCCAATCCTGAACAGCGAAAAGAACAGTTGAACAGCAATGACCAAGGGAAACTTCACCTGTGAAAATATTTCTGGCTTCAACTGCTTGTATCGAAGAACATCACATCAAATGCTGTAAGTTGCACAATGCCTAGAGAATTTTTTTATTGTTTCTGACAGCACATAATGCTCACAGATGGGTGCATGAAAATTCTGTCATTTCTCAATGATTTGACGCATCATACCAATCCCAGATGATACAATATCTAAAGCTATACATAATGCGACACACACGTGTTGTTTGGAGACAAGTGCCATCAATTGCTATGCAAGACTTCGTTTGCATTATGATACACAAATATTCAATTTTATGCAAATGCAGATCATCTTCATTTCTGAGACGAGCATGATTAATTGTTTTGCTAGACCTCATTTGCATTACCATGTACAAATATGCAACTAAACGCAAATTAAGATCTTATTCATTTTTGCTTCATTCATATGCTGAAAATACCAGCATAGAAGTAAGGAAACAATTCATCAGATGCTACATATGGAGTATGTTTCTCTATGGAAGCGAGGCTTGGACGTTGACAGCAGCAGAGAAGTCAAGAGTGGAAGCATTCGAAATGTGGTGCTACCAAAGAATGATGAAGATAAAATGGATTGACCTTGTGAGTAACCAGGAAGTGCTAAGGAGAGTGGGAGAAAAGAGAAGCCTCCTAAAAACATTAAGCAGAAGAAGGGACAACTTAGTTGGCCACATTTTGAGGCACAATGGTTTGATGAAGACAATCGTTGAAGGACAAGTGGAAGGGAAAAAGGGCAAGGGACAGCCCCGAATGAGTTATATAGGACAGGTTATAAAGGATGTAAAAGAGAATAAATATGTAGCTATGAAGAGATTAGCGGATAGGAGAGAGAAATGGAGAGCTACGTCAAACCAATCTTAGGATTGTTGACTAATGATGATTCATTTTTGAAATACCAGCGATACAAAATAAAAGCAGTAACTAAAGATGAACATGGAAATTGAGTGGCCTCATACTTCATCTGTGGATATGAAAATGAGTGCCCGATATAGTGAGCAATTTTCTGGGGATCATAAACTCTCATTAGTCCAAGCTTCCACTTCATTATGCAAAAGCTTCAATGAGTTAATTAAAATCTCACCAGAAATAGACACATGAGAATCAAACAAAGACGCCACACACACAATTTTTAAAAAAAACAAGAAAAAACTCAACAACTGAACTCGTGAACTTAAAAATGCAAGAGACCTTACCCATTTAAAATATCCTCATTATGCCTCACAGGAAGTTGATCATATTCCGTGACATCACAGAGTGCAACTAATAATTCTTGGATGTCAAGATTTGGCCGTAGTGCATCTCGAAAGTGACGCATTGTGCGATGTGATAAGTAGTAGTATGAGGATATTTGGCCCATTGACGTAGGTATTAAAGTACGACCATCCTGAAAGTAATGAAAAAGTCAATTAAATTTGATCAAAATTAATCAAAGTACACATTTGGGAACACAATTACATTTTTTTCATTATCCACATGAAAACCCATAGTGTACGAGAGTGAAATTATCAACAAAATTATGTGATTGAAATCTTCCAAAAGAACTTGATAACAAATGCAATAATTATGTATCTGTGAACAATTTGCAGAGAGCATACAGAATGAAGGAAGCAATATTCTGCAATACATTAGGATTAGGGATGGGTCGAATAGTAGATTTCTCGAATTCGAATATCGAATTCGAATATTAAATCATTGCTCGAATATTCGAATACCTCGAATTTCGAATACCTCGAATACTAAACGATGAATGTGAAAATGTTTGACTAGGTCGCCTATGCAGCAGGAAACCCAAGATTTTGGTGAGTAATTGTGATTGCCTTTAAAGGATTCAAACAGGAATTTAGCTGATTAATGGAATATTTTAATTTTATGTAAACAATAGGGTAGTTTCCTTCATTAAAGAAAACGAAAGGCATTGATTGTGATTCGTTACCCACCAGTAGTGTATTCATAATATACAAATTATTTCGTTCTAGAAATACCGGTTTAGACTAATGGCAATGTTCAATTTTACCTCATTTGAAAAAGGCCAGATTGGCGCCTATGCGATGCCACTCCACGTGACATCACAGGGACTTAGTTTTTACACGAGAGGATCAGAGTTTTACATCGTCTGAGGTTACCAATGCATGCATGAGGCACAGAGCTCAGGGAGACATGTCTTAATAATCACACAGTCTGTTTGATAAGGTATTAATAAACCTTATTTAAGCTAAGCGCTACCAGCTAGCATGGTACTCGGCTACCTGCTAGCATCCTGCGTCGTAATAGCGCTCAGAGCCTCACCCCAAGGTCACCTCACTTGCGGCAGCGGGAACCAGAACGACGTCACGCGGAGTTTTTCCCGGCATTCATTCTTACCCGTCGCGTTTTCGCGCGCTTGAAAATTTTCACTTTTAATTTAATCGCGAAAAATAGATATCGTCTTATAAAACTCTAAAAGCGTTAAATACGTACTTCAGGAGTATTAATATTTCGATTTAGGCAATAAAAAATAATAGGAAACCACCCTATTTGAGCATTACGCCTCCGTCGTATTTCTTCTTCTTCCCGGTATTTATTTTCCTGCGCAAAATGCTTAAATAAAGTCAGAAATATGTCGTGTTTGGTCTTATTCTTTTTTAAATTACGCGCACATTACTAATATTTCAATCCAATAAAGGTGTAAGAACAATTGCCGAAAGTCATTGTTAGACACCTTTCGGGCTAGTAGATGACTCATGCAGCAGTTGACCTCGAGAAAGGGGGAAATTCGAAGCAGGTAGGTAGAAAAAGGTCGGTGGGTGAGAAAAGGGGGTGGGTGCGAGACACGTTTTTATTTTTCTCGCGTAACTTGATATTTTTTGAAGCTAAGGTTTTTGTAATACAATCCCTGCGCGAGCTGGGATCTTTATTTTGATTTCGGAGAAGAGGAAATCGTCAAGAGTGGGTGAGGCGAATGCTGAATGGAGGGGAATAGCAGATCGTGGGAAATGCGCCAATGTCACTATCCCACGGCACTGAGTTCCTCCCTATGGTAGTTTCATCTCCTGGGGAAGATTCAAAATAAGTGCCTGTCATTATTAGCCACAAAGGACACACGGCAAACACCTCCTCTCATTTTATCAAAAGATGGATGCGGGAAAATGGTCAGTGGGGAGAAAGAGGGAAGGGTGAAACAAGATTCTATTATTTTCCGGTAACTTGATATTTTTTTCAAAGCTGAGGTCTTCGTAATACGATCCCTGCACGAGCCGGGACCTTTTTTTGTTTTCGGGGAAGAGGAAATCGATTGAGGGGATGGGGCGAACGCTGAATGGATGGGGATAGCGGATCGTGGGAAATGCGCCAATGTTGCTATCCCACGGAACTGAGGTTCTCCTGATAAGGGACACCTGGGAATTTCGGATTTTTCTCATCCGATCAATTTCGGTTCCCCACGTCGAACTCTTTTCACCGCTCGAACCCGTGAATTTGATGAATTTCGTCAGCTCGCTTAAAACGGCGCTGCATGCACTAGACGACTAGAGTTCTCATTTTTCCGAGTCAACTACCAACGACGTGCGAGCGATAGTGTATGACGCGAAATTCATAGTATTCGAGGTATTCGAGACGGTACATTTGGCATAACTATTCGAGATCTCGAATATCGAATACTTTCTATTATTCGAGGTATTCGAGTATTCGCGGATACTATTCGCACATCTCTAATTAGGATACAAATCATAGAATGTGATAAATACCACAACAATAACATTTTGCCACAACACAAAGAAAAAATAATAATAATAAATAATGTCGTCTTTATTTTACAAGTGAATTTAGGACTATATACAGTGCAACCTCGATATAACGACACCCCACGGTGCACTAATAAACACTCGCTATAGCGAATTGTCGCTTTACCGGAGGTGGAGCAAATAATAGCCAATATACCTGTTGCGGACAGATATACAGGAACAGGAGTGGTGCGGCGACAGATAAACATCTATCCGATAAACGTAAGCATAAATCCAGACGAAAGGCGATGTTTTTTGCATCACTAAATTTCCTTACTCGAACAACGACTAACTATTCAAACCATTTATAAGCGCCGCACTGAATAAAAATCATGGAAAGCATTGTTTCGTCAATCATTATGCTAATGCACAACCGACAAAGTCATTTTTCTATGCACTTAATTAGTTCATTTACGTGATCATTCTATTATTTTGGTATTTTCCACTGAAAATTCAAAAATTAACTGACAAAACAGTATCGCGGTTATTTAATGCCTCAAAGGTTTCCATTGGTGTATGTTTATTGTTTCTGTACGTTAACCGGCAGTGAAGTGAAATAACGCATTACATTTGTTTCTACCGGTGGAAGGTTGTATAACGTTCCCGCCTTGGAAGACTTTTTCTATCAGATAATGTAATATCTTCATCATCTACGGTAAAAAGTTTGCTAAGCTTGAAAAATGACGTGATTAAAATTACCGTTGTTGAAAAAAAGTTTCTTTTTGAGTTTTACGCTCGCGACGTATTTGAAATGATACACCGAGTTTACCACGGCACTGCAAACGAGAGTTAGTTGTTCTGTGAGTTCTTCCAGCGGCCACCAGGGGATGTTCGGCTACCTACGTAACAAAAGAGAGCGCCAGTACGACTCCGACCAATGACCCGAATAGTTCACCCTTGTAAATCCGCAACGGAGAATAAATACGTCTATCCGGACAATTCACGCTGAGTATCATTGCTTCGTACATCCTACATCATCGCTAAGGCGCACTACCTACCTTTAGAGGCATCATTGCAAGTAATACCTCATACTGCAAGGGTTTTGTCGGGGAGTTGTATATAAAAAAAAAGTTCCGTTTCGTCTATGTTATATGATGCGGGGAATACTTCTAAAGATACTTATGATCGGAGTCCTCTCTTCCACGACTTCAGGTTTACACCGCAGGCATCACCAGGGGAGTTGTGAGGGGAGATAACGCTTTGGTGCTTCGCATTAGTATAATCAACCTTCCGCACTCTTAAAATTCTCGATTCGCAATCTATCCCTAAAATACTCCGCTTCAGGCTTGGGCCTAGCCCCTTTCTCAGAAGTTCCCGCAGATTTGAATGGGCAAAACCACCCGAACAAAGCTCCTTATAACTCTTCATCGTCTGCATTCCTTGGGCGCTTTTGTTTTTTTTAATTTTGCAGAGCGAATAGGAAGATAAATTTAATTTCGACACTCATATTACTCCTTTATTTTTATTTTCTCGCTTAGACGTGTTTGGTGTTTTTTTGGCCATGGTGACTGCCATCAAATGCTTTCTATTCACGCAACTCACGGACGTGCGGGTATGCTGCCGACTGCTTTCTGCCGCCCGAGGAACAAAAGAAGATTAAGCATTCGCGAATGCTAATGCCACAATATTTTCACCAAAATTAACTACTTATTTATCGAACGACGGTTTACCACATAAATTTGAGCCTGAGCACTCCATTAACTTCATTTCTAACAGATCGCTAGCAATTACAGAGGTTAAGGAGTCTTGATGAAAGTCTTCCGGCGGTGAAACCCTCGCTATGGCGAGAGCCAACACCAAAAGGGTCTCGTAAAAACGAATTTTTTAACACGCTTATTGTAGGGTCAATTGACGGTGCATCGGCTATCTCTCGTTATAGCGGGAGTGTCGCTATAGCCCGTACTCGCTTTAGCGAGGTTCCACTGTAGTCCTCTCTTACAATTAACTTGTTTGACAATCACATACATCCATGCCCTGGATGGTGGTCAAACCACCCAGGCGGGATTCGAACCCGCGACCTTAAGGTTAGCAGTCGGGGACTTTACCCCGGCGCCACCCAGGCCGGCATACATACAGATATGATAGCAAGACAGAGATTCATGCTGACTCAAATATCTTCAAGAACACATTTGGCTGCTTGTGGATCATTGAGCTACAAGTAATAGCTTAGCAAATCTGGCCATTAAATTTGATCATATTTATTAATGCTCCAGAATAAACCCCAAGGTTCACCCAATATAAATTAAACAATTTTATTTACCTCATCAACATTTACGCAACCAGCTTCTTCAAGTGCCCCAACAGTATCTTCCACTAATGATGACAGGTAATGATTGATATCTGCTGGTTCCAGAGACTCCAACCCATAATATACAGGATTACGCATCAGACGCCGGAAGAAGTAAGTCCAAGTCAAATAGTCCAGGGCTTCCTAAAAATGATAAAGTAAAGGAGTAAACAAATAAATAAAAGAAAATTAATGGTAAACTCTTGTAAAAAATTAACACCCCAGAACTAATATCACATTGCCAATGCAATATATTTACGTATAAGCTTATAAATATATCATTAAAACCACTAATGATGAGATAGGCAGGGAATAAGCATTATATGAAAAAGAATTGGCTCATGAAACAGCCTCCAACCATAGGCATTTCCTATTCCCAAAATATGAGTGTTTGTGGCTCTGATGAAAGCAATCTCACATTTGCTTCTGAACTTGATAAATGCAGTCCATCCCCTTCACTTAGAAATAATCCCTTAGTAGCTCTTAGCTTCATGGGTCCTCTGCACAGAGGCTTTGAACAAAAGTGTAAATTTGTAGAACTTCTTATATGGAATCATGGAGTTTAATTATTTCAATCATTAAGTTTTCCCCTAAGGATATTAAGGTTAAGAATTTTAGGGCCCAATGAAAAATGCAAAAGGGGGTGGTTCTACTACATCTAAAAACAGTTCAAAAATTATGCTAATAAAATTGGTTGATGAAGCATATTACCCCCACCATGTTTTTACATTTCAATGAGAGTTCACACATCCAGTTATACCTGCTTGGTTTTAATTATTCCTCCAACCACTTCTGCACCAACATGGTCAGGAAGAGATTGATGAAGTCCAGATTCCACAGGGAATGGCTCATACAGAAACTTTTTATAGAAAGCTTTTTTTGCATCATGAACAAATACCACCGCAACACCCTACAAAAAGAAAGTCATACATGTATGAAATAAACAACTTATTGCATCTATAATTATTTTCTAATTAAATGCTACCCGATCTACAGGAGGAGAAACGATATAATGGAATAACAGATAGAGTTTATTTCACAATGAGATAAATGATTGGATGTTTACATTGGACTGATGGACTCTATGTCTTTAAAAATAAGCATCCACCAGTTCTAAAGCTCTCTTGCAAATTAGAGTAATTTTTACTGCATGATAGCGGCTAGATACATAACCATCCCAAAATTTAAGAGCACTCACATTTTTATCAAACTGAGGTCTACCTGCACGCCCCATCATCTGGAGAACATCAGTGACTGGCATATCAGCATACCGATTAGTTTTTCCATCATAATACTCAGTGCCCTTAATGATGACCAAATGGGCCGGTAAGTTAACTCCCCATGCTAGGGTAGCTGTAGCAATAAGGACCTAAAGAAAAGTAGTAAATATAGGTACTGATTATTAGAATGATTTTTAAGATCAAAATTACTTTTTTACAATAGTCAATAGGCAATTATACACTCGTATGACACAGCCATTGCTGAATGTATGGCAAAGGACATATGCAGTCCACTTTATGGACAAATTTTAATAAGTTCCTAAATACTTCCTCTAAAAATATCATTAATAATGAACATATTGTAAGTGAATTAAAATAATTTTATTCACTTTCAATGCCATCATTAAGATGAATTTTCTTTCCAAATTTAGCTCACGCTTTGCAAGTTAACCAGAATTTGGAATTGTAGCATTAAACAATACGTAGTGATCACCACCACCAGCACAGTTGACAATATTTTTATACACCATTATTTGCTGATTTTGTTGATCTCCCACCTTTGAAAGTGTAATACAAATGCAGATATTTTGACAATTCATTAACATGGAAAGACCCTTATTTAAAAAAAATGGAATCCTTTACAATTGGATTCTGTTATGCTGTATAAAATGGTTTTCACTCCACACTGCAAGTGCCCACACTAAGATAGAAATTCAAGAAATTCAAAAAAGTAGAAATAATGCCACATGCAATGGCAGTGCGTGCGTATATGCATGTTAGCAAGTGCACACCCATAGATGAATGAATTATAAAAGAAAACTATTCCTTTGCAATGAGAAGGATAAAAATCCTGCCTGCATATGCAAGAAACATGAAGCTCTGAACGCTAAAGCTATCTCCTTTTCAAATTTACTGCTCTACAAGTATGCGATCCTGTGGCATCGCGCCAAGTGCATTTTCGGTCTCTGCAATCGCTTGAGGGTACTCTGGCGGGACGAAGTAAGTGGGGGGGCGGGGCGTATGTACTGTTCAAATGGGAGTGATGGGAGCAGACTCAAAATGATGCGAGTGCACACGCGCATATTTGGTGAGTGACTTGCAGGCAGTGTAGTGGTGTAGCCACCACCTACACTACCTGCACCCAGGATCCTAGTCCGTCTGCAGTAGAGTCATCTGTATGGCCGTTTTCTACACTACTTCCTCATAGGGTGTAAAAAAAGGAGAATGAATTTCACCTACCATCACTTGTAAAGGTGTGTTTAGAATAATTACTTTCATGAATGCTAATATTATTTCTGTTCATGTAATTTGAAGGGTAGAATGTACCAGTGATATGTTTTGCTTGCTATGTATTCTATTGTGGCGAAATATGATGCTCATGGATTAGGATTAGCATAATATAATTAAATCATCCTATATCTGCTCTAATGCACACCGTGGATAGATAACCACCAGCCGCCACTGGCCACATGCGTGACATGCAATCACGGTTTACCTGTATTTTTTCATCACCAAAAAGTCTTTCAACTGTGCGACGATCATGTTCAGTCAAACCAGCATGATGCAAACCAATCCCAAATGCCAGAGTCAATCGCAGATTGGGATCTGCCACCGTCGATGAAATTGCTTCAATTTCAGACTCAGCACAATGCAGCCACTGCTTAGGATTATCCTCTCCAGCAAGACAGGATATCAAATCTAAAGCAGTAAGCCTAGTTTGCCGACGTGATGATACAAATATTAATGCAGGCCGGCCGGGAGAATGCTGCCTTATTGCCTGAAAAAAAAAATAGAAAAAATGTGTAATTCCAAGAAAATAAGAATATCTTCAAAATGCACATGCAGAGTAATGTTTAACCAACTTCGGATATACCCAGAGGACCACCACTCCCCCTAAAAGAGACCATTGAAATAAGGACAATTTTAATGTCTCAAACTGTCAACCCTCTGCCACTTACAGCTATTGCAATACTTCCTATCATCTAGAAGTAGCTATTGTACTTGAATAATTATTTCCATTTTTCCTTTTATTTTTAATATAAAATATCTTGGTGTCTCCTTATTTAAATTGTTTAACCAAACCTTCAATTGATCTTAGGTAACTTAACGTTATAGTACATGTATACTACAAAAATACACAACAAAAAATTATGAATGACAATGCCCATGGACTCCCTAGCATTCATTTACAATTTTTTCTGCATCTTATCATTGATAGTTTGTCCATTTGTTTAGTTACATAAGTTAAAGTTATTTTAAAATTAATTTAGTTATCAAATTAAAAATCTTGAAGGATTTGAAAATTACTATTAAAAATGGTAAGTTTAAAGTATACCGGGACTAGCCGCGGTGATAACTTTTACGGGAGTCACCCATCGGGGGATCCGGGTTCGAATCCCGGTCAAGGCGAATGATTTTTTCTCTGTGGATCTTTCGCACAAAAATGGTAAGGTAAGAGGCCATTTTATTCATTGAAGAATGTATAGTGGAAAACTTTGAGGTGAAGTGTTCAAATACCGTATATGTCTGAATATAGTCCCCCTTTTTCTCCAAAAATGCCTGTGGTAAAAGTAAAGGGGGGGACTATATTCAAACGCATTCTTTTTTACTTTTCCCGAAACTGAAGCCTCAAAATTAGGGGGGGGGGGGGAAATACAGTAGTTTAACGAGTTCTCTGTATACTGATTGTGAACTTCGTACATCATTTTTATAAATGTCTATGGTTGTTAATTGACAATATCTGTTCTGGCATATATATGATGATCTATTAAATTAAAAATAGGTAAATAAATATTAATTCCCCAGGAAAAGTTACCTATGGATAAATATCTGCAAGAACAAAAATTTTGCAACCAATCTTTAGGTTAATAAACATACTTCCTCCTTCCTTCTGGCCAAACAAAGTGGACATTCATCAAAAGAAGAGTTTAAAATTACAGCAAGTCAACCAACACATTATTCCCCAAGAACACAACTTTTTCAAGGAAAACATTTTTAATTAAACAGTTCTTAAGGCCTGTTTACACCATATATTAACATGAATGAGTTGATTTCGGTTTGCATGAGCAACTTTTGTGGAACAGAACAGAACATGTACGGATGCATGAAACAAATTAGAACAGGTCCTATTTTCTGTACATGCATTCACTAAAGTAGGGTGATTAAAAGAAGCATTTTCGTGTTCATTCAGGCATTCATACACTTAGACATAACAAGTTAATTTACTTTGTAAACAGGCCTTTAGCTACAGAGACATATTGCTCATTCAGTAAAAGTAAACACAAAATTACCTGAAATGCTGGTTTGTTCATTGTAGCCATTCGGGGGCAATAGTGTTTTCCTGGAAAACCTGAAATGTGCACTTCTAATGGAACTGGTCTCACGGAAGGGCGAAAATTGTATAGTCCAAGTGAACCATTCGGTCCAGCAGCAATACCCAGCCAATCAGCTAGATCACGAGCATTGGCAAGAGCAGTAGACAAACCAATAATCCTCATGCGACCTGGGTGGAGATATGGCTTGCCCCCTTTCCTCATTGATATCCCTTGATTTACTGAATTTGCTTGCTGTGAACCATGTGATGCAATGTAGTTGGCACTTTTAAAGAGAAAACAGAAATAAAGTTGATAAAATCTCAAAGTTTCAGACTTATCCACAGAAACTTGTTTCTAGGTTATTTAAACGAGAGGTTCCATTAAATAACTAAATATAGTTATTGATGCTTAACTTTATTCTAAACCTTATTCCTCACCTTGAATTTGAATGTTATACATGTTGGCTATTTGCCTTAAATAACCGACCTTTCCTCAAAATATATTTTTCATCACCATGACAGGGAATGAACTATTGATAATCAATAATAGTATGATTCAATAATAGTATGAATACTAGATCTTTATTGGAAAAGAAGTATTTTTGTGGCTCAAGGGGTAAACTTAAGGTCAAAGCCATTAAAATTTGCTAATTCAGATAAGTCTGACCATCACCCCAGATAGGTTATACCCAGACACAAAACCCAAAAAATAGTAACATAGGTATATCCCACTAAGATAAAGCACATTGACTGGAAATGGACCCACAAACTTTAGTCACTCAATTACGAAATTACTATGTGTATTAAGGGCTCTGGATAGCTCCTTTGAAATCTTTCCATGCCCGGAATGCCAAAGGTCTGTGCTTTGACTCCCAGTCAAGAGTAATTTTTTCCGTTTGATATGATTTTTACTTTACAAAGTGATGGTCAATGGATCCAGTTGACAACAATTGTCAATTGCATATTTTTCTGTCTCTGAAACTTATCTCTAAAAGATAACTTAAAATTATGGAATCAGTCAGTACCTAATTTTCACTTTGAATCTTTAATTCAATTGGACTACAAACAAAGAGGCACAATGATTTTCAACGTGTTCACAGACCCAGTATTGAACATCAATGTCAAAGAGGACGACTGAGGCGGAGTTAAAATTCCCTTTGCATAATGAGTCTAGATGGATTCCTAATTATACAGGCCATTTTACACAAGGCACGTCATTGCAAAATTTGACGTGTGTACAAAGGCGCAGTCAAAAATTGCGTCATGTAAAGGGGTGAATTGCTAGAAAACTGCGAGAATGCGTGGATGCAAGACGGCAAAATAGCCCCTGCTGTAATTCCGAGCTCGCATTCTTGCAATTTCAACAATTTTTCTTTAATAGAGGTCGCCGTTGTTAGCATGAATTTAATGAAGATTATTCAGAATATTCTTGTGAACAGAGAAAAAATGCCCCTGACAGCCACTTATAAATAAGTATTGGATGTGAAAATGGCAAATTGTATGAGAGTCAATGTCTGAGTACCTATATGAAATATTTGGTTTCCTAACTTTGAGTGATTTACCGATGGTGCCTTGAATAATATCTCGTGACACTCCAGAAAAGGCAAGGAAATATCATTAGAATAATGTTTTTTGCGCATTTATGTCTATGTGTGACATTAAGTATTGAACAACAGCACACTCCCGATTATCCGGGCTAATGATGGGGAGAGACGGTACGAATAATCGGAAAACACAGATAACCCAATCTTTCACTTAAACGTCTTGTAAAGTTCATAATTTACATAAAACAAACAGTATTATAATATTTACGCAGCCATTCTGTTATTTCAGGGAGCTTGCTGGACTCATTGAGAGATTTCTTCGCCAGTCTGCGATCTTTTTAGCGGCGATAACAAGGTTTTACTCGTATTATTACGGTTCTATATATGAACTGGTTTCAAAAACCACGCATCTGCGACTGCATGATCATGGTTACAGAAAAGTGGTTTGCACGAATGCTTCAAAAACACTTCGCAACATAGGAAACTACATTTTCAGGCACTACACCACGTACAAGTTCCCTGGGTTGCAGCTGCTCTGGGACGTGTATCAGTAATCACGGAGCAAAATCACACACTGCAAGGCTTGAAAAACAGGAACACGGAGCACCCAAGAATGCAGGTAGCACGCAAACGCTTCCATTTTACGAAGGGGAAGTCTAATGGAAATAATATGCCCAGTGTAACCTAGCATTAAAATACAGTTATTCCGGTGATTTTGTATTCGATTTTATTTTTGTATAAAGATCGCGGAAAATACTGAGCAAGAGTGAAAATCATGCACGGATAATCCTCAACATGGATATATGTACCGCAACTGATAATTGGGAGTCTATTGTATACAGGACTGTTTGCAATGCATAAACTTTCTTGTTTTGCCATATCGGTTTTATGAGTGAAAATGATTCACTGGATCTGGAGTATACGCTTCCTTACATTTTCGAGAGATGTGAGATTCACCATGCACATATGTGTTACAATATTCTAGAGGATTCCAGAAATTTGATAGAATTTGATAGAACCCCCTATTCGACATCTACTCATTAAGTTTATTATGAGCCTTACCGTGAAACAATAACCTCTAGAACAGGTCCTCTCTCTTCCCCAAGGAGATGGATTTCATCAATTACTATCAATGACACATCTCGAACGTAGGCCCTGGTGCTCCATGATCTTGACACACCATCCCACTTCTCAGGAGTGGTAACAACAACATCAGCATTTGCCATTGCACGGGCATCGGGACTAGCATCACCAGTGAGCTCAACCACAGATTTCCCCAATTTCTCAGTTAACCTAACTTGCCAGTCATCAATTCGCTCCCTAACCAATGATTTTAAGGGTGCTATGTACACAACCTAGAAAAGAACACACAATGCATATCATACCAATATCAAACCAAAAATCTTATGCATTTAAATAATGAGGAATTAATATCAACATAATTAGAAGAACAGAAGGTGACATGAAATGAGTAGTTAAAACTCATGAAGGAAACACCTCACAATAAAATAACATATCTTTCTGTCCACAAAAAATGTGTTTAGTCACTTTTTTGCCACAGCAAATATCACATTAAAAATATTTCAGCAGTAGATTAATATTTTTTATGATAGAAAGAAATTTTACCTGGAAGGTACAATAACTTGAGATAAAATGAAGTTACTGAAAAATCAGTACTTAGTAATATCGTATGTTATTTCTAGTATTTTTAACAAATCTCACAAAACGTTAACTTTGGATTTTCTACCTTCATTTTTTTCACAGAACTGTGTTAACCCCTCAACGCCGTCATGCATACCCAGTACGCGCCCTTTAAATTTCGTATGCCACAATTATGCGTACCCAGTACGCTTCCTGACCTACTGTTTATAATATTTTTCCTCCGCCAGATATTGTATGTTAAATTAAAACTAATTACTCTATCTTTTGAAGAAATGTTTTTCCTTTCCAATAAAATATTTATAGCGGTTTTATGCCTCCAAGATTTTTTAAAAATGCTTCGATAAAATTCCGTTTTAAACCAGCGCCTTGACGATTTCGGTCCAAAAACTCAACGCCTTCCTTCAGCTGTTCTATCATGAAAACTTCCGCCTATTCTGCTTGAGAGACGTCTGTAAGGGTCAGCTACTTTAGCTTGAGATACGGTATCTTCTAAGCTCAATGCCATTTGTCGTCACCTCGAGCCCCAAGTGTGTTTGGTCCGCCTCGTTAGTCCTAAGCGTCCTAAGCGGAGGGGCCATGTGCTTCGCTCTGCATTTATTTTTTATTTTTTTTCTGTACAGTAATCAACAAAGATAAGAGTCCTTCTAAACAGTCAGCGTATACCAGGACCCCTTCGAGATATTTTCTCGTCTCTTGATGGACCTTCGAAACCACACGCTAGCTTCAGTCCACTAGAGTCATTCATGCTGTGTGGTGTTCTTTCAGACAGTGTGTTGAAATTCTCATCGGGTGTACTTCCTATGTGTGGCATTTTTTTATAATTGGGGATCCTACGAAATGGGAATAGTATTGAAAGGCAAAAAAGAGACTTGGAAGTCTGTTTGTGTGTTAGGTTATAGTAAATTCATTGTTGGGGTGAATTTCAAGGACCTGTTATTGCATTCGTACCTAATGGAAAGAAAACACCATTTCAAGAGGTGTATGAAGTTATTAAGGAGACCATTGCATGCAGCAGTCCTAAATTCATATGTTGTTCATAGGAAAAACACGTATAAAAATTTGACTTATCATTTCGAAGGCCATTGGTCGAGGTAATATTTTTGAAATATCCAACGTCATACGAACTGTTTGGACATGGCCGTCACTCATTACACAATTTAGTACCAAGACTCACAAAAATACATTTCCTAAAGACAATTCCTGCAGCTGGGAAGAAATCAAAGTCTCAAAGGAGGTGTGCAGTTTGTGCCCAGTATGGGAAATGAAGAGACTGCGTGTACTGGTGTGAAAAATGTGCAGTGGGATTATGTTTGGATTGCTTCAAATCATGTCACACAAAGCAGATTTTCTAAGGTAAATCATTTGAATATTCACATATTGACATTTGAAACATTAGCACGTGATTACTAATATGAAATGATACGGTAATAATGGAACAAAGTCAGAGAAGTGGGCGGAGTGGTAAATTTTCAAGTAGGCGAAACAGGTAATCCTATCTAAAGTATCCAATCTGTTATGAAATTTTCAACCCTAAATAACTAAATTACATCATGTAAATGTATTTTTTAAATGCATGGAATGTTAGATATCTCGTAGCTTATTCGAAACCAAATTAAAATCTTTCAAAATTGAAAATTCATTCATTAGTTCATAAAAGGAGATACATAAAACAATAAATATTTTTTTCAAATCGCTTTAAAAATTATTATATAGTTGCGCATTATATTACGCAAGTTTACAAAAATTTTCAACGATACTGATCGTATATAATGAAAGATTATTGAATGATAGTATGCCAAAAAGGCGAAGATTTTTAAATCTCATCCGGCCGCTGAGATGGGATTTAATTAAATGCCCGCCGCACTTGAGGGGTTAAATGATATTGGATGTTATCCATTAGATTTTTCTTCAGTAAATGCCTTTACTATAGATTTAATAACATAAATTGTGGTGAAATACATATTCCACCTTACAGGGGCGCAGCTAAGAATTACGGTTGGGGGGGATGTAGGCACAACTAATACTTTGGGGTTTGGGGGTATTGCATACCCACCAGGGTAAGTAGGAGTTGCTGGGGCCTCCAGAAAATTTTTAAGATTAATGGTTCAAAATGGCGAGTTTTATGGCTTTCTGAGGGATATTTAATTAATCCTAACACTATTCTATAAGTAATACTAATCCATTTAGTCAAATGAATTATTTTTTTAAATTTCTCTGAGCTCTAGGGGAGGGGGGGGGGTTTATCCCCCTCGCTGCGCCACTGCCTCCTTGTATTAAGTAATCTATGATCAACAGGTAGTTGGAATCCCCATGCAATTTTGAGATGTAAATAAAATACACATTTTCCTATTACATAAGTATATAAGTGAAATTTCATAAACAATAGTCAGGTACTAAAAACATATAGTAAATAAAATAGCATGGAATATACCAAGTAAACAGTTGTAATATACTCAAAGATTTAAAATTAAATCAAGACAAACTTTTCTAGGATTTGATTATATTAATTTAACATAGCAATATTTACACTGTATAAAATATCCTTATTAATAGTAAACTTTTCACTTATTCAAGATGACTATGCATTCAAGAGTAATTAAAATCAATCATTATAAGCCAGGTTTTACTTACCTTTGTGCCAGGATATTCCCTGAATACTCTAAACATTGCTATTTCTGCAGCAACTGTCTTTCCAGAGCCAGTTGGGGCACCAAGCAACACATTCACATCAGTATGATAAAGGCAGTGAAAAATTTGGGTTTGCACTGGGTTGAAATGCGAATATTTATACAAAGAAACCAACTTTTCATTCCCAAGCGCTTTCACGGGAAGAGGCTGAAGAGATAGCAGGTCTGTAAAATAATTTAAGGTCTGAAAATTCATTTGCCAAAACCAATATGCACATGACTAATGAAGATGGTGTGCAAAGATTATATATGTACAAAACTCATCCTGAATAACCATAAAACAGGATAGTTATGAAATACCCATTTCAACAAATGGAACGAGACTCCTAGGGCGGGCTCGCAAGGATACACTCCTGGGGCAGGGCCTATAAGCATGAGGCTTTTTACCTCTGCACCGCAGAAGGGGGAGGACAGGAAGGAGAAATGAAGGAGGCAACGCCGCGATAGGAGCCCGACGACGCCTCCTGGGACTGGATAGGGAAGGAAGGGATGTGACGAGGAATCCCGCACCGTCACAAAGGCAGGCGGGTCCTACCACCAGCGAAACCAGGCAACAGCCATTGCTATCCTAACGATTTTGGAGGATTATCCTATGAGGAAGAATAATCCGACGATCAAATCGTTACATACCCATTTCAACAGTGGGAACTGGAAATAAAACCTTTGCATCCAACTTTTCCATAACTACCTACATGATGCTGTACTGTAAATTGACTGACATTTGTTGCCTGACTAGTTCCTGAGCTAAACTACATATCTGTAGAAATGAATCTTCCTATTTTGAATGCAATAATAATCTCTACTTTAAATTCCCATTAAACATTTTTCCCAGAGTCAAAATCAAGCAATTTTCAATTTCAATATTTAAAGAACACATGCACACCACATTTAAAAAATCACATTCAGAGTGTTGATCAAAATCAATTATTAATCAAAAGAAAAACTTAGGCGAGTGAAAAATCCATTTCACCACAAAAATTTTCCATATTCATCAAAAGGAACTTTACATAGATTAATTCTTTATTTTCGAAAGAAGAAAGGTTTCACAAAGTAAAGCCTGAAGTGATCTGTAATAACAGTTCACCACCATGACCTAACTCCCTATAACGTTCATGACAGTAAGAACAGAGTATGATATTTACCAGTATGTGGAGGGTGTGTTTCTGGTAGAATTAAATGTTGGAATGTTAAAGGCACATACACTTCAGAACCAAGCCAGTGGTCACTGATGGCACGGACATAATACTGCGGAGGCAACGGTTCTACCAGAGGAATGGTCATGACTAGTTCCTGAGCTTCATTTTTGATGACCTAAAGAAAATCCCATTTATTAGATCCAAGTATTTTCATTAGACCTGCTTAAAAATATTAAAAGTACTAACATATTCCTAAAACTACGTATGTATATGCCTATCAGGACTGCAGCTCACAATTATATCATTGTAACTGTGTCCATTAAAACCAAGGGCATGCTTTTGAAAAGGAAGGCACACGCTAAAAATAGGAAATAAGCATTCAAGGTTGAGAATTTAGGAAGGTTAACTCATGTGATAATAGTACTCCAATAATGGAGGAGGAGACAAAAGCATTAATTTCATTTTTTTCTGTTACTCAGTTAAACGTAAGTATGTATTCACTAAATGTAATCAGAATATAATCAATTACACTCATAACCACAACGCAATGTTGCATTTCAATACCTGTTTCTTTGTGATTGTGAAATACTCATGGTGATACATGAAGTTAGAATCAGGGTCTTCGATCCAAATCCAAAATGACTGAGAAGTTTTACCATGAACTTTGTCATTCCACCTTAGAAAATAAATGAAATTGATTTAAACATAATTGCTAAGATGCATAGGATATCAGCAAAATTTATTAAAACTATAGAAAAGTTAAAGGATTATCTACGATTCACAATTTGATTGATAAAATAGTAACAGGTCAAAGGCTTAAGCAGCCACTCACCTAAAATTGGCTCTAACACTTAGACGGATTCTGAGAACAGTCCTTGTAATTGGCTGCATTGTTTCCTCAATTTCCAAAAGAGGAAATTCTTCAGCACATTTTTTGACAATTTCACCCATTTTTGGATGGCGGAGCATACTCCCTGTAAATATAAAATGGATAGCAAAGGACTGGTATCAGTAAAAAAAATAGCAGTAACATGATATATGCAGTGGTCATTTCAAACCTGTCACACCAAGGATTGAATGGGCTCCCACATAACTGCACATATCGTTAAGGTTTAGCAATGGTTGCGACATACTTCGCCATAATCGGTTTGGGGGGGATCCCCCTGATTACCCCTCCTAGACACTTAAAAAATAGACAAAATATTTTGTGCAGTTATCATTACGTTCATTTGTTTTGTGTATCACAGAGCCTCAATATTTAATTTCATATTAAAATAATGAGAATATTTCACATATTAATTGTTGTATCTTGTTATTAATCTCAAGTATAAGAAGATTTTGCCTCTCAGACCCTTGTGCCCCCACCAGAAAAAAAATCCTTGATCTGCCCCTGCCCTCCGCCATCATCTTTAAAGCAAAGCACAGTCATTGAATCATAATTAGCTTGGAAAATCTCACCATAATGTATGATAATATTTATTTAAAATATGATCATTTAGTTGTTGTAGTTTTAGTTTGATCATATAGTTGTTCAAACATTTTCCCCACACAAAGAAATCGTCCACTGAGCATAAGATTATTTTTCCTCAATATTCTTTCAAATAATGCTCTCACTATTCCACCAGCACTCTTAAAAGAAAGAAATTGTAATAATTTAATTCGATTAATTATATATGTTCTGACACAAATCACACCATTAGTTAAGGAATTATGCATGAGTTCACATGAGCTTATGAGCTTCTTGGACGGATGTAACTTGAGCCATTTTCCAGAACTAATACACACTCACTGTTTAATTTCCAAGAACAGAATACACTTTCTTACACATTTTATGGCAGCATATAACGTAGATTTTAAAGAGAAATTTATTTATACAGCAGAATAAACCCCCAAAAACAATTATGCACTCCCTACTTAAATTATCCTTATGATAATAATGGTTCTCCGGTCATCAGTAAACATTCCAATATCTTTCAGGATTGCAACCATTATATTTTAATCTGTGTAATCAATATCCTTTTCTAAGTCCAAAAGCATGAAGAATGTAGGTTTGTTCTCCATTCTCTTTTCTACAAGCAGCGTAAGGCCAATATAGCTTCGCTTGTGCCTTTGTTTTTCCTAACTCCTAATTGGTCTCCAATCAAAAACCTCTCTGCTTAGCATTCTATTGTCCTGAAGATGATTCTTGCTGATATCTTCACCATGAGTGTTGAAGGCTAATGGTACTAAAGCCTTCACATTTCGTCACACTTTCTTTTTCGGAATAGGAATGATGATATTCTTCTTGAAGAACCCAGGTATATTTTCAAATTTGAAAGTGTGGCAGATGGTTTTGTAGACCTGATTTAATGTCTTTTCCCTTGCATATCCTCAAAATTATCCACAAACATGGCTGGTGATGTTATAATACATTGCATTCATCTAATGACATGCTTTGCCTTCAATATTGCACTCAGGGGAATAATTATTTATAAATACTTACGCCCATAAAATCCTCACCTTGTCCAAGCAAAAAGAACAGACAATTAGCAAAAAGGATCATTCCTATAATGAAAATCTAATAAATAGGTGAGTGAACAACATTATATTAAAAGAAAAAAGTAAAATCCTGAAGCCTCATCCCTTTTCAACCATACTCAAGGATGAAAAATTATAGCAATTAAAAATAAAGCTTGGGGTAGGATGATTACATTGAATGAATGCACATCCTACTTCTAAAAATTTCAATTGAAGCCAAGCATTTTTGTAATTTTTTTGCTGAAATAGGAGCAGTTAAAGGAAAAAAATGTAACAATTATATTAAATTATAGTATTCTCTCCCAGCCCAGAATAATTCTTTGATTTCTTCCCAATTTCAACGTATTCCTCATTGGTTCCCAATGACCATAATTTTGATACTGTTATTATAGGTGAATATCTATAAATAACAGCATTAAAACTATTGGGAGTTGTAATAAATTGCCATAGTGGAATGCACAAAGTGAATTTTACTTCCTTTTGTATGGAAGTTTATAGTTTGCATTCTTCCAGGTTTTTTGCATTTTGCTGTTTTTGAAAATATAATTTTGCTCACATTCCAGCATACATCAAAGATTGACATTGTTTCCTCAAAATCAATGGCATGATTAATACACAGAAAAATAGAGACTCAGAAAACCTTTGGAGGAGCAATTTCATTCTATTCTGTATTTAAGGAAAGATATGATGACCATCATTGTATTAAATGAAGTTGAGAATAATGGTGCAAGACCGTTTTTGTAGGGACTTGAATGACAAAACTAAGGATTCATCAAGTTCCTCAAGTTTAATCTATCTACCAAAATTTGTATTACTTAATATGGTTTTACTTTCTGTCATGCAAGTAGTTAGGGATGAATTAGGCAATATTCTTAATAAAACATGCACTCACCAATTTCTCTGTGGTCCATATCTCGCAATCTGTCCACTGTCAGTCTTCTATCCTCTATTTTTTGAAGGATTTCATATGAAAGGCAAACAAACTGCCTCATGGGACTGTGAAAGTCCCAAAGTTGTTGTTCAAACATTTTCCCCATACTAAGAAATCGTCCAGCAAGGATGGGATTATTTTTCCTCAAAACTATTTCAAATAATGCTCTCACTATTCGACCAGCATTCTGAAAAAAAAGAAATTGCAATATTTTAATTCGATCAATTATACTATATTCTGACACAAAAAAAACATTAGATAAGGAATTATGCATGAGTTCACATAAGCTTATGAGCTTCTTGAATGGATGTAACATGACCCATTTTCCAGAACTTATACACACTCACTGCTGATTCCAAAGAGCAGAATACACTTTCTTTCACATTTAATGGCACCATATAAGGAAAATTTAAAAGAGAGCTCATTAAATGTGAAATTGGTAGTCAATTTTGAAGCGAGTAAATGAAAAACAAATCTCAATCCTTCAAAACAAGGCAATATTCACAAAGAAAAACTTCAACAATCACGAGTCATCTAAAAATGCTAGACAGCTATTTCTCACTGACTAGCTCTGATTCTTCCAAATTTCACACTAAATAATCAAAGAATAAAATTTAAGCACTATTCACGTAATTAATTTGAATTACTGATTAAACATTCCTTTTCTTAGAAAAATATCAGTTCAAAAATTGTAGGAATTTGATGCATAATTCATAGGCAACTGCGTATACACATCTTTGAAAACTCAATGGTTATTTGATTGCATTTGGATTAGGTTGATGACAATGTACCAGATTTGATATTTGTATGTCCCACTCAAAGGGCATAAATTGACTTCAGAATTATATGAAAAATGTTCTTTGATCCAGGCACGCAGCTAGGAATTAAGGCTAGGGGGGGTTTCAGGAGCATGTAATAATAATAATAATAATAATAAATTTTTTATTTGTCCAAGGATCTTATGAATACAACATAGATATAAGACACGTCAAAGTAATCAACATAACACTCAAAAATGTAAAAATGGTCAGAGTTCATTTGTCATTTAAAAATTCATTTACACTGTAGTAGCACTTATTAATTAAAAATTTCTTTAAAGAAGATTTAAATTCCCTATTAGAATTAATCAAATTAATACTTTTGGGAAGGAAATTAAATATTTTTGATCCCATTGCAATGGGACTTTTTGCTGTTATACGTTTTTTATGGAGGGTAACATGGATGTGGCGATGAGACCTAGTTAGGTGCTCATGTACATCATTATTAATTGGTAAATCATTAATATTCTCTTTTATCAGTAAACATAGTTGGTATATATATATATACAAGGCACTGTTAACAAATTCAGTTCTTTGAATAAGGGTTTACAAGAATAAGTATAAGGCTTACTCATTATACATCTTACAGTGGAACCTCGTTAAAGCGAGTACGGGCTATAGCGACACCCCCGCTATTACGAGATATAGCCGATGCACCGTCAATTGACCCTATAATGAGCGTGTTAAAAAATTCGTTTTTACGAGACCCTTTCGGTGTTGGCTCTCGCCATAGCGAGGGTTTCACCGCCGGAAGACTTTCATCAATACTCCTTAACCTCTGTAATTGCTAGCGATCTGTTAGAAATGAAGTTAATGGAGTGCTCAGTATCAAATTTATGTGGTAAACTGTCGTTCGATAAATATAATGATTGACGAAACAATGCTTTGCATGATTTTTATTCAGTGCGGCGCTTGTGTTGTTGCCGAAAAAATAAGTAACTCCGTTCCGGGTTTCGGTCTCTTTATTGAGTAGCCAACAAGCAACTTTACACAGTCTGGCTTTACAGCAAAAATAACCCCCCGTCTGCCCCAAGACACGGCCTTTTATATCCGTCGCTCCCGCAGCTCCGCGACCTCGGCGCCCGCTGTCTATCCGGGGTTGTCATTAAATGGGGCCTCCGCGACGAACCCGCCACATCTCTCCTTCTGAAAAAACACTGAATAAAACAGGGAAAGGAACAGGGAAACGGGTCTAAGGAGTGTATCGTTGAGGGGGACGCACAAGTCGTCCGTATCTCGTCCTGAATACTCCCGTCTCTGGTGGGCTGTGGCTCTTCGCTGTAGACTCGAGGTCTGGAAAAAATGCTTCATAATCACTCGAAATACTCGGCTGCCGTTCAGCTAATGTCAGCGCCACCCGATTCCTCCTGATGACTCCACTACCCATCTCAATGAGATAGGACCGGGGATGGCCCGACTCTCCGACAACCGTTCCATACTCCCGACGATCTCTCACCCAAACGGTGGCTCCCGCAGGCAATAGGGGTAGTTCTTTCGTCCGGTGTCGTCGGTCGTAGTTCCTCTTCTGTCTCTCCGCGATGACCTTATTCTTATCCCGTAGGACCGTGAGGCTGGGCCATTTGGGATTCAACTTCGTAGGATGAAATGGCAAAGTCGTTCTCAGCTTACGTCCCATTAGTAGTTCCGCTGGGGAATACCCCGACTCCATGGGTGATGCACGGTATGCAAGAAACCCCAACCACGGGTCTCTTTCTTTCGCCAGTATGTTTTTTACCGTTTTCACCGCTGCTTCCGCTAGTCCATTACTCTTTGGGTAGTATGGACTGCTAGTTACGACCTCCATTCCGTATTTGTTCGCGAATTCCTGGAACTCTCTTCCTCCAAACGGTGGCCCATTGTCCGTTCGGACTACTTGTGGGATTCCGTGACGTGCGAATATTGATTTTATTTTCGCTATCACGTTCGTGGCCCGCGTATTTTCCAAATACGCGACTTCAGGGTATTTTGAAAAGTAGTCTACGATGACTAAGTACTCACGCCCTCTGCTATGAAAAATATCCATTCCCACCATCTGCCAGGGCCGTGCCGGTGTCTCCGTAGGTCTCAACGGCTCTACTCGCGATGGACGACGTTCGAGACATTCCAGGCACTTGCTTATCATTTCCAGTATTTGATGGGATGCTCCTGGCCACCACACCGACTGCTGCATCCGCCTCCGGCACTTTGAAATACCTAGATGACCTTCGTGGATACGGCTCATTATCTCTTTCCTCCATGATTCCGGGATGTAAACCCTGGTCCCCTTGACTAGTAGCCCGTCAAGGAGGGAAAGATTTGCTCGTTCGTGGTAGAAGCTGGTATCCTCCAACAGCAGTTTCTCTTTACGTGGCCAGCCTTCTTTCACATACTTAGTTATTCGTCGAGTTCTTTCATCTTCTCGTTGCGCTTTCAACACTTCCTTCATGAGTTTGTTGCTCATTGGTAAATCCGCTTTCACAGCTTCGACGTACAATTCCACGTCTTCATCGGTGAGAATATCGCCTTCTTTTGGGGTTTTGGAGATTGGTGATCGTGAGAGAGCATCTGGCGTATAAAATTTCTTTCCGGGAACATAAATTACCTCATAGTCGAAACGCATGAGGCGCATACGGAAACGCTGCACTCTGGCGGACAATTCGCTGAGGGCTTTTGTTCCCAATAGTGCCACGAGTGGTTTATGATCCGTACATAGAAGAAATTTCTTGCCTACTAAATAATTTGCTAATTTTTCACACGCCCAGGTAAGCGCTAATACCTCCTTTTCCAATTGGGCGTAGCGTCTTTCCGTATCTGTCAACGTCCGTGACGCAAAACATACCGCTCTCCAATCACCATCTGACTGCCGCTGCCCTAGTGTAGCACCCAATCCATATGACGATGAGTCGGCTAATACTCTTGTCGGTCGATTTGTCTCGTACATGGCTAATGATGGGGCACTAGTTAATCTTTGCTTGATTTCTTGGAAAGCTTTGGTGTGCGTAGCAGCCCATGGCAAAGGCTCTTTTTCCCTCATCAGCTCTCTCAACGGTTGGGTAACATCCGCCAAGTGAGGGAGAAATTTCAGATGATAATGCACAATTCCAAGAAATCGACGTATCTCTGCTACCGTTTCGGGCTGCGGCAATTTCTCTATTGCCGTAATTTTTTCAGGATCTGGCTTGATTCCATCCTCGGCCGATATGACATGCCCTAAGAATTTTGTCTCTGCGACCCGAAATCGGCATTTCTCGCGATTCAACGTGATCCCATTTTCTCTAAGACGCTGGAGGACGGCGTTCAATCTCACGTCGTGCTCCGGCTGCGTCGCTGCAAATACGAGTATGTCATCCATAACGTTGACTACTCCCTTTAACCCCGTCAATGCTTCAGACATTCGTCTTTGAAAATGCTCTCCAGCTGAAGATAATCCCATCGGCATCCGGTTAAAACAATACCTTCCAAAAGGGGTAATGAAAGTAGTCAGCGGACGGCATTCCCTCTCTAGTGGTATTTGGTAGTATCCTCTGCAAGAATCCAATTTTGTGAAAATTTTCGCTTCTGAAGCCTTCATCAGTGTTAGACATTCATCCACGGTTGGCAGTTCGTGCTGTTCTTTCCGAATGCATTTATTTAATTTAGTGAAATCTACACATATTCGAACTCCTCCGTCTGCTTTAGGCACTACTACCATGGGCGCGCACCACTCCGTCGGCTCTTCTACCGCCGTTATTATTCCTTCCCCCACCATTTTCTTGATTTCTTTCTAAACCTTATCTCTCAATGGCAAGGGCACTCTTCTCGGCGTAGATACCGCATAGGGCACGGCTTCATCCTTGATGCGAATGACGTAAGGTTTCGGCATTCTTCCTAGCCCACGAAAAAGTTCCTGGTAATTTTCTTCCGGATGGCCAGTTGTTATTTCTCGCAGCCAAGTCAAAATTCCCAGGGATGATATAGCTGGACGTCCCAAGAGCGCATCTTCAACTCCATTCACCACGAAAATCTCGTCCTCGTACACGCGATCCTTCCAACGTAGAAGTGACCGGAATTTTCCTTTGGCCTGCAATCTGCTTCGATTTGGGCCGCGGAGGAATGTTGTGGTGTTTTCGAGTTGTATTCCCTTCAACGTTTTAAATAATTCGGCGCCGATGACAGTGACATCCGCGCCTGTGTCGACTTTGAAGGGGATTTCTTGGTTACCGATGACGAGTGAGACCCTCCATGGTTCTTCTCCCGTCGAAATGCTTCCCAAAAAGAAATGGTCGTCTTCACCCGGTAGCCGCTTGTCAATTTCAGCAACCGCCTTCGTTCTGCAAACTGCTGCCCAATGTCCTTTCTTTTTACAAAGGGCGCACGCAGATTGACGCGCCGGACATCGTGCGAAAGCGTGCTGCGGCGTTTTCCCGCACCGTGGACATTTGCGACCACTCACCTTCATTTGGTCGGGTAGGGCGGCTGTTGACGTCGATGCCTTCTGGTGCCGTGGAGCCTTCTTCCGCACCACGTCCACCTCAGATCCTCGTGCCTGCGAGTGGACTGTTTTATCTTCCCCTGAGTTACTCCTTATCAGCGTCTGTTGCCTGTGCACGTCTTCTGCTTGCCTCGCCTTTGTAACGGCTCTCTCCAGCGTAAGCTCCGGATCCAATTGTAGGGCTTCGGACAACTTGGCGTTCCGTAAACCAACTACCAGACGGTCCCTCACCAATTCTTCACGCAGGGTGCCAAATTTACAGTTTTTAGCGAGAATATGCAGATTACGAACGAATTCTTCCACCGTTTCGGTCTCTCCTTGCAGTCGCTTGTTGAAACGGGCACGTTCGTAAATTATATTTACCTTCGGGACAAAATGCTCTTCAAACTTTCCAAACACGATACTGTACTTCTTTTCTTCTTCCGCCGATAGGTTGAAGGATGATAGTATATCGTCCGCGTCGTCACCCATTGCATAAATCAATGCGTCGACTTGCTCATCTTCTGGCTTTTTGGCGAGTCCAGAAGCTCGTCTGTACCTCTCGAACCGTCGACTCCATCTTGGCCAATCTTCCGCCACGAAGGAAAACTGCTGGGGTATGGACCAGGTAGGACGGTCTCCTATCCCTTCGACTTGCTTATTCGACATAATAACACACCTGACACCATGTGTTGTTGCCGAAAAAATAAGTAACTCCGTTCCGGGTTTCGGTCTCTTTATTGAGTAGCCAACAAGCAACTTTACACAGTCTGGCTTTACAGCAAAAATAACCCCCCGTCTGCCCCAAGACACGGCCTTTTATATCCGTCGCTCCCGCAGCTCCGCGACCTCGGCGCCCGCTGTCTATCCGGGGTTGTCATTAAATGGGGCCTCCGCGACGAACCCGCCACAGCGCTTATAAATTGTTTGAATAGTTAGTCGTTATTTGGGTAAGGGAATTTAGTGATGCAAAAAAACATCGCCTTTTGTCTGGATTTATGCTTACGTTTATCGGATAGATGTTTATCTGTCGCCGCACCACTCCTGTTCCTGTATATCTGTTCGCAACAGGTATATTGGCTATTATTTGCTCCACCTCCGGTAAAGCGACAATTCGTTATAGCGAGTGTTTATTAGTGCACCGTGGGGTGTCGTTATATCGAGGTTTCACTGTATAATCTTTTTTTGCATCTTCAAAATTGTATCTAATAGCGTTACATTTGATCCCCAGAATACAATACCATAAGTCACTCTACTTATAAAGTTGCAATGGTAAACTGACATCATCGCCTTGTGAGGTAAGGATGCTTTTAGGAACCTCACACTATACAGTACTCGGGACAATTTCGAACACAAGTCTTTTACATGGAAGGACCAGTTCCCAGTATTTTCAATTTGTAGCCCTAAGAATTTACAAGTTTTAGTTAGACTCAGTGTATGGTTGTTCAGTGTCAATGTTCCAAAATCTTTGGAATGATTCGGGTTAAACAGCATAGACTGAGTTTTTGCACTGTTTAATTTTAATTTGTTGGAAAGACACCAATTCCAGACTAAATCTAATATATGCTGACCATAGTGATGCACTTCATTGATGTCATTAGCTGAAATTAGGAAGTTTGTGTCATCTGCAAAGAGGACTGGTTTGACATGGATGCTATTAACAATCAAGGGCAAGTCGTTAATGAATATCAGGAAGAGTAGAGGACCCAAGATGCTACCTTGAGGGACACCTGACGTTATCTTGTTTTGGTTTGATTTACATAGTGTGTCACTAAGTCTCATTTCAACACATTGCATTCTATTGCTAAGGTATGATTTTAGCCACTCCAGTGCGACTCCTCTGATTCCATTTTGGTGACACTTGTTTATGAGTATGGAGTGATTAACCATATCAAATGCACAAGAGAAATCAAAAAATAATAATGCTAAGGGATATGGAATACGGGAGGTGCGGGTGCCCTCCCAGAAATTTTTTTTAGATAAATGGTTCAAAATGGCGAGTTTTGTGACTTTTTGAGGGGTATTTTATTAACCCTTACACAATTCTATAAGTAATATTAATACAATTTAGTAAAATGGATTAAATTTTAAAATATCTCTGAGTTCTAGGGTTTTTTCCCCAAAACCCCATGCTGCACCACTGCTTTCATCAATAGATTAGAACCACAGCTACCACTGATGCACCTTGTACATAATCCTCCTATTCATCCTCTTATTTATTCTATTTTTTCTCAAATTTATAGATATATTTGTGATAAAATTCTTTCCAGAAAGTTTTGATTTCAGTATGTTTCGACCAGTTCATTCCTATGACCATTGAGAGTCAACCAATAAACAAAGTAAAGAAGGTATTTTACTTGATTTCCAATTGACAAAAATAACATGAAAACAGGTATACAGTAGAACCCTGATTTAAGGTTTTTCAGCGGGGACAAAATTTAAAACACTAATTGCGGAAAAACACTAAATGAGGACCTGCCATTTTTTTCAGGTTTTAGGGTCTGTAATGATTGAAATGGCTTTGTATGAATAGAAAATATTATTTTAAGTAACTTAAAGGTGTTGCATGCAGCAAAAAATTCATTGATTAAGTGTTCTCTGTCCAATGAAGGTTGGATAATACTTTCCAGAAATCAGCTAAAAAAATGGGTTGTAAAAATAAGTAATGGGAGGATGACAATTGTTTTAATGAAATATTTTAAGAAAATTATAATAAATATCAACTTAAAAGAATTCCCACACAGATTATTATTATGGACGTTAGTGATTCCATTTTTATGCATATTTCAGTGGTCTCGATGAAATTTAGAATTTTTTCTGTAAAAGTGACATGTAGGTGACTATAGCATTTCTAATGTAATAAGAAAAGGTGTAAGTAGGTACTCGAAAAATCGTCATTGCATCAATATAGATGAGTGAAATAAAGGGACAGCAGAAGATTGCTAATCCCGAATTCTAAACTACCGAATATCTGGCAAAAGGGAGGTTTTTTGGAATTTTTCCAACTTAACGTTTTCTGTTGCCTCGGGGAAATGAGGGATTTATGAGACTTTAAAAAGCCTCGAGGTTATCCAAAAAAGGAGAATCTTATTTCTAGTATGCGTACAAGTCGATGGTGATTCAACTCGATGATGACACATGATTCGTTGTCATATATCCGCGACCCCATGCAGGTCGAATGGAGCCGGGAGAAGTTACTTATGCGGCACGCTGATCACCTTGACTCTGAGTCACCTTGTTTCTCGACAGCTTTTAATAAAATTTGGTTGGACCTTGAATAACGATTAGCTAAACTCTGTTAAAAGAAAAGGTTTAATCTTCAACAGAACTGGATTTCATCTGAAAAATTGTCAGTGTCTCTGGAGTTTGGCAATTTCGTCAGGGTTGTGATGTCGAAGTCAACCACCAAGGGATACCTGCCGGATTTTCGTATTTTTCCGCGCTTATCTATTTTACCGAGAGTATGCGGTAATTTTTTTTTCCAGCATGAGCGATTTATTTAGAGTCATGGACCGTGATAGTTCGTCAAAACTCCGATTGTCATTCTCTTTTGACATAAATTAGGACCAGATAAATGTCTTTGAATCGACAGCGATGTCAACCAGCTGCATGTCGTTAAATGGGATCCGGGATATCTAAATTACAATGTAAAATAATGTTGTTCCGTAAGGAAAGAATGCTCTCACTCACGATCATGACAGGGGAAACACTTCCTTGGTTCTTTCGCTGTTCCTCTGTGGAAACTGACCTTGGAATGGATTATAGAAAGAATCTTCTAGTGAACTGCGCAAATGATATTGGGCCTCCTCTTTTGAAAAGTGAAAGTAGCCGACTGCAAAAATATTGGGCTAACATTGGACTGCCCGTAGGGAGTAGAGTTGAAAGGGGCATAAGCCATCAATTGAAAACATTACGAGAAAACCATTATTGTAGCGGCCCTCGGAGGATAACTCGCGTCATCAGTCGTCACATATCATCGAATTCAAGTTCAAGAAGTGAAGGATAAGGTAGTTTGAGGTTATTAAGGGATGACTTTGCTCCATTAGATCGGATCTGATACAAAAAGTGCCTGGTGTTTGGATCAGAAGGGGAGCGAAACATTACAAGAAGACCCAGTCAGCTTGCGAGTTTAAGGTCCCAGCGCTGCGTTCGCTGAAGAAAGCAGTTGATGAAGCGTTCCTCGGTAGATTCTATCGACTCTTGGTAAACTTTCATGAGACTCTTCTTGTTGATGAGCAGAAATTCGAAGATTTGGATAATCATTTGCATGAACCGTCATGAAAAAACATTAAATCGGGCAAAAAAAATCTTAGACGGGAAAATTTTTTACGACCATAAATGCGGAAAAACGCAAAATGCGGAAGCACTAAAAACGGATAATTTTTACATTGTCCTAATAGGGAATGAATCGGGACCCAAAAAAATAAACGCTAAATGTGAAGTCGTTAAATCCGGATCCGACTGTACTTTATGAAATAATACTTAATAAATAATAATTCTATGAACGCTGTATTTGAAAAGAGCAACTATAATTAAAACCTTGCCTGTATCATCATGCCAAGATCAAAAAAGTCAAGTGCCATTATGTACCAAACAAATCTCTACAGGGGCAAAAGCAGTTCTAAAGATGCCCTTAATTGAAACCAGGGATGCTTATTATAATTATTTTACAGTTAAAGTTTACTAATTTGAATGATTACCTGAGAAATGTATGATGTGTCTGACATGAGAGAAAATGACTGTATCCTTCCTCTTGACAGATATGTTTGCAGGAGGATATTAACTTTACCATGGATGTTCTCACTACCTCCAGCAACAGGTACTTCACAATTTTCTCTCGTTAGGTCATCCAACTCAGTCAGTTCATCATCACGGACCTAAATACAAAAATAATGAATTATTCATCTGGCCATCTTAACACTCAAAAATGAATTAAATAAATTCAAAGGTAACCTCACCACCCGGCGAGCAAATGAAAAGAAAACAAAAAAGAGAAAATGTGTCAAAATATTCCATATTTCAGAAAAAGGAGATGAAATGTTACCTTTAGCTGCTCAAATTCCTGAGCTTGAGAAACCATGGACAGAATATCACGATCTGTCATAATTGGCTTCATTAAATCGTTGAAAATTTCCACAGTATCATATTTAATATAAAAATGGCTAGCAGTTCTTCCAAGGTCTGAAGAAAAAGCAAAGGAAATGAAAAGGAAAGTTAGTTCCAAACGTAGATTATGGACTATTGATTGATTTTGTTTAAGTCATTATGGATGGCTGAAAAAGTAATTCAACACAAAAAAAAATAATACGGAAAAAAGCTTTCTATTAACCGCCATAGCAAAAAAAATGAAGGAAACTGAACCTGAAAAAATGCCATGATAAGGTAACCATTTTTTTGCACTTAAATGTCTTGCCTGGTAGGTATTACACAACACTAAGGCTCTTAAAAGTAGAATACTTTTAATGACACACACATTGAATTGCATTAATGATGACGATTAATGAATCACACATGATGCATTATTGAGTTTAATGTAAATAATATTGTAAAAATATGAAGGGTGAAAAGACGTAGGTTACACTAAAAAAGTACAGTATAACGCTAAACAAATGAATAAAAAATGGGAATTGGGGAAAATATCCTATTTGTATAAAAGTAATTAGTTAAATGGAAATGAACCAGAATTTGTTAAGTCACTTATGGGGGAACTATACCCTGAGTCCTCGTTCTACGTCACCCCGTTTAACGTCATTTCGCGATAACATCACGAAAATTTTGAGACAGTCACTCGTTTATCGCACCTTCGCTTCGCGATACAATACAGTCAGTCTAAACAAAGTGTAAAACGGTGTGTTTATTCTTAACTGCGATTACGGTTATAGCAAAAATTTCTGCAAAATGAATTCATACGTAGGTGCGCAAGGTTTTACTTGGCACAACGGTTTTCAGGAACCTAAAAGTGATTTCAAGGCATTTTTCCGTGTAGAACTTGGAGTTTTTGTCGTCACTTTTTTGCCGAGTTCACAATAATTTTGGTTCCTGTAACTGCGACGATGTTTCAGCAATGATGATGCCCAGGCGACGCTCGCCCGGGCGACCACCATTGCGAAGCCGAAATGCAAATGCTGGAACATACAAAAATGGAGGATTTACGTCACTGCTGCTATTGTCGTCGATGAAGACAGGAACTCGTATTTATGCGATAGTTTGGCATTCCTACCGTAAAAAATGCCCCACATATGATACGCTTACATTTTTTTCGTGTAGGAATTGTGAGGTCTAGGAGCCGATATTCACTTTTCACATTATTTCTTATGGGATATAATGCTTCGATTAACATAATTTCGTTTATCGTCACATTTTTCAGGAACGGTAAGTGACGTTAAACGAGGACTCACTGTAGTTGTATTGCTGATCTGAGGGTCCTAGGTTCAAGTCCAGTTGAAGCCTTCAGACAGTCCAAATCAAAACCTTCGCAGTGCGAGGCGGTCTACGGCAGAAAGGAACACACCCCTATAAACTACGTGAAATTCACATGCCTATGGCTTAATCTGGACTGATATTTACCCTTCCCTATCCAAACCATACTATTTAAGCATTAAGCAAGTAAGGGCATTAAAAAGGATATCAATTAGATCCTTGTAATTACCTGTAATATTTAAATCACCAGTTCTTTCATTGAAGCGTATCATGTGAGCTTTATCTAAAGCTCTGGCAGCATTTTGAATGAACTCTCTACATTTTTTCTCTAACGTGGGATCCTCCTGTAAAGAAGACAAAGAGAAAGAAATGCATAACATTTTCCTGACAGGTAAAAGAAAAGTATATGCAAGAAGTATATGAAAAACGGAAGAATTTCGACTTACCAAAACGTCATTATAGTTGATCCCGTAAACCTGAGGATTTATTTTCATTCTTTCATACAAATATGTATAGCTCAGCCATTCTACCGCCTCATCCAAATTACTAATTGTCCCAAGGGCTACCTATAACATAATGAAAATATAGATGAAAATATAATACACCACGCAAGAGAGATTTTCAGTGAAACACAAAATATTTTTTCTCATATATAAGGAGCCCCCATAGTAAGAAATTTCATCATAATTTAGATAAAACATTTTGATTTTAAAAAATATTTACAGTCATTACTACTATTCCCCAAAATAGTGGGAAACAACAAATTTACATCCAATCTTACCTCCGCATTAAGATTGTCAGCAAGAGATGCCAGGAAGTTACTTTCAATAGGGAACTGATTGGTCAGTAGTGAAAGGTAGTGACTCAGTTTATCATGTGATGTAATAATAGTTCCATGACCTGAGCTATCAAACTGAGGTCGTCCAGCACGCCCAAAAATTTGCAGGACATCAAGAATACCAAGATCAACAAAAGAACCATGCTTAGCATCATATATTGATGTACCCTGCAGAAAGAAAAAAATAGTGAGTAGAATTAATATATACTAAACAATACGAAAAAACTCAGTTCTCTACTTTATGCATGAAACTTTTTAACTGTAGAATGCTTTTAATGCTGGTACTAAATCATAAAATGAAATGTTTAATAAATGACCATGAAATATCTGTATGAATACCGATCAATAATAACATTAAAAGCTCCAAAATAAACTTACCTTGATCACAACAGCATGAGCTGGTAAATTAACACCCCAAGCTAAGGTAGATGTGCAAACAAGAACTTTGATGTAACCTTCTTGGAAGTATTTTTCAACCAATGACCTGCAAAATACCAATGGAAAACAGGTGTTTAAAACTTAATGATACTTCATCATACAGGCCATAAAGTTCTTTTCTCAGTTTATTATACCATAAGGCATAGAAATAAAATAATCATACTAGAATTCATAGAAAAAAATCATTATTAATTTACATTCTATTTAAAAGAAAATAGAACACATACAGTATTATTACCAACTAAAAGTAGACCTAAAACAATGACAAATGAAACTAATAAAATTACAAATCGAACAGTAACAAAAGAACAAACTGATAAATTTGCCACATCCTGAGTATTCAGTAACTTAATGATTAATATCAGTTAAATGAGTAGTCCCAAGTAAACAAAATTTTTAATTGATAGAGAAAAGGGTTCAATTTCAGTAGGGTAGAAAGACAGTAGAAAAGAGAATCTTCAGTAAGTGATAATCTACAAGTTGGCATGTGGAGTAGAGAGTTCGAACAGGTGAGGCTGGAAAGTACTATTATCTATAACTACATATCTACTCACGAGTAACATATCTTAATCTAACATCAGGTACTGAAAAGAGTGATAATAAATATCTCATGAGAGGTATTTAACACTAATGCATGCAATGTAGGTCCGAAGATTTTCGCAGCGTTGATTAGATGATCTCTGGGTTTTCACCGCGCCCGTTTTTCGCTGACTACAATGTCAGCAAAACTGTTGTCGCAAAAACACAATGGACGCAGTGAAAACCCGAGTAGAATGCAGAGATCAACTAATGCATGCAGCCCTTAGATAGTGATTGGCAGTGAATTCTGAATCTTAATCTCTTCTTCAATGAACAAGAATATCAAAGCCGAAAATCATTTTGTACATCCAAATCTTCCTTAAATGAGTTTTTATGGAGAGTAATTACTTAATGCTTACTTCCAAACATTTCAATATGCTTGGCACTCCATCCATTATCTAACTTTATACACCAAGTATTCTCCCACTACTTCGATGTATGTAAAACAGGATTATTTGCATAATAACTATCCAAATGAATCAAAAAAATCTGTAATACCTGAAATCAGAAGGACTACACTAGAACACTGGAAATTCAGTACATCTCTTATATCTTTTATAAAAAATAAGTTTAAAAATAATATACTTCCTTCCCTCTCTGCATCATCGTACAACATTATCCCATCATAAAAGCAATTGCTTTCAGAATAATACTGACCAAATAAAGATACATTTTTTTAGATGCGTCGTAGGTCACAGACACAACGAAACCTTTTAAAGTTTGATTGGATAAAAATTAGACAAAACCAAAGACACACATGTCTAACATTTCCTGTCTCCACAAACCTGTCAGAACGTAGCATTCCTGCATGATGGATAGCAAATCCAGACGCAAATAGTTCAACCAACTGCTTGTTCCGAGATTTGCTGATTGTTTTGAGAGCCATACCATAGCCTGAAGATGAATTAGATGCAGCATTTGAGTCTCCACCTTGATGCTCAAAAGCTCCTAGCTGACCTTTCTGCTGAGCAGATTCTCTCAAAACCATAGCTGTTCTGACGGTGGCATTTCTAGCATGGACAAATACCATCACCTGTCAAATTGAGAGAAGGATCACTATTGAAACATAAAATTAGGGATGAGTCGATTCCAAATGTCGACTCTCGATTCCACCGATTCTCGGGCACGGAATCGGAATCGAGAATCGATCGCCTAAAGTCGATTCTGATTCCATCGATTCCAGGAAGATAAATGTTTTGAGCATAGACTATAAGTTTGGGGCATAAATGCTGCTACACACCTAAGCGGCCGCGGTGTCAGCCTTGCCCGTGCGGAGGATACGCCCCGCACGCGGGTGCTGCGACGAACATACCTAAGCGGCCTCGGAAACATTAAAATGTCGGCAAGAGCGACAAACCGACGAACCCTGAAATACCTCGTGTCCATGAGCAACTCTCAGAGAAAAAAAATTGGAAACCACGGGATAGGGAAGCAACGCATGCGTTTTCCGTACTTTTATTAACCGCTGGTCACGGCAAATCAAATTGTTACGATTATGAATCACATTCGGAGAATTCATCTGGACCACCAATTTTAAAGTATAATAGATCGAAATATATTTTTTTACTTTCGAATGATATTTGAAGACTGATGATAATAAAAACGTGCAGAGAGCGAGTTTTTCTGTGAAAAAAGTTTCTTATAAATACGTGCTGAGAGCGGTTTTTTTATATAAGTAACTTTTTTAGACTAACACGCGCCTGCGTCAATAATAAAAAAATTAGACACATTCGCGTTTGTATAGCCCAGTTTCATCAATGCAACCCTTGAGGAAGTTAATACTTGCTTGGCATAAGCCGCCGCGGCTTCCGGGCAGACTCGACAGGTTGCGTTCGGCCGCCACCGCACACCCGCCAGGCTGCTCTGGTATGTATCGACGCCATGAACGCTACATTATTGTTTAGCCACCGCGGCCAAACGAGAATGTAGCCACCGCGGCTATTGTTATTTTTAGGGATGGTCGGATCGGATACCTCGGATCCGAATACCCGCGGATATTGCCCTTCATCGGATCCAAAGTCGCGGAAGACATCGGATCTGGATCGGAAATTTTAAATAATAGCTTCAGTGAATGTAACGCCCCATAAGAGTGGAAAGATTTCCGATTCTCTCTTCGAATGCGCCGTCGCATGCGATTCTTGTCCTACTCATGAACTGTTTTGTTTGAAAGCTCTCGCAGAGGTTGCAAGTAGAATTTCAGCCGTGGCCAGGATTTTCAGCATTTCAAAAGTAACTATGTCGCAGATTTCAGAAAACCACCCTCGGCCGTCCATCAGCCCGTGCCTCTGTTGTTTTTTTTCGCATCCGAAATCACACGGACCAAAAATCATTGTCTTCTAAGGAAAATATCAAATCACACGAAAACAATTGAAGCGTGTTTCATCCCTACCTCGTCTCACCAACTGACCTTTTTTGGCCTACCTGCTTCAATTCTCCGTTTCTAGACTACAAATGCTAGGAGAGTGACTTTCTGGGAAAGTGTTAAAATTAGTTTAAAACCCATTATTAAGTGCCCGGTTTTTTCAACAATTTTCCCCCCTGGTTTTGGATCCCCCCCCCCAATTGAAATTCCTAGCTACGCCACTGCTCCTTCCCCTCCACCTCTCCTTTACACGCTTTTGCTGCCCACTCCTTCCTCATGCTGAGCGGTTGAGCACCTCGTCGCACGTGACGTTATTACCGTTTTAAATACTTTTAATTGTGTTGCTGATTGCGCAGTTTCAATTTAATTTAATGATGCACCAATAAAAATGTCTTTCATAGTGTATAAGCATTTCCATTAACAGGAGAACCAATGAATGCAGTGTGCGTGCACTATGGCGTAAATTATTGCGAGGATGTGCTAAATCCACCTCACCATACTGAAGCATTTTCGGATGAAACACAAGTCCGTATGCGATGAGAAGGTAAAATTCGGGGGAAACGCGTGTGAGGAAAATTTGAATTCAGTCGATAGCAGGGTGGTAGCCAGGAATTTTGTTAAGGGGGGGTCCAAAACCAGGGGGGAAAATTTTTAAACAACAGGGTACAAAGGAGAGGTTTTCAAACTAATATTAACGCCCTTCATAATAGAAAAAACTTCATTTTTCAGAGATTCATTTTTTTTCATTTTTGTAAATTCATGATTTTTAATATTTTGTTTCCTTTTATGAAGGAAAGTAATTGTGTTTTTATATTTTGGGGGGTCCTCTCGCTACGCTACTAGTCAGTGGTTCATCCTAAGATTTTTCCTATTTTCATTTCCAAACCCAAGCGTTACAGTTTAGGCCCTGAGTATGTAAAGATGTTTTTAAAAAACAACTTGAAAGCCCATAAAATAATTTTTAATTTATAAAAATATAAAAATGTGTATGAAAATCTAAAAAGCATTCCATTGATTGTATGTACCCACAATAAACTTGAATAATGACTTTGTTTAATGGCAGGAATTCGAAAATGCATTTGGAATCGAAAATATCCGATTCGAAAGATCTGGCTCCAAAAATCTTGGATCTGTCCATCCCTAGTTATTTTATTCCATTCAATTCTTAAATTTTAATGACAGCAATACCACAGATAAATCAAAATCCCACCTGTTATAAGGAGTAAGAATCGATGGAATCGAGAATCGGGAATCGATTTGAAGGAATCGAAATTGGAATCGGAATCGAAAAAAAGTGGAATCGACTCATCCCTACATAAAATATTATTTCTTTGAGTCAAATGAATAAAAATTCAGTTTTTTTTAAGAGCCAGATACGCTCACAATTTTGCCATGTCAGTAAATATCATTCTTGATTTACAATGTATCATCACTACAATTATCATGGCAAAGTACATTTCAGAAAAACTCAATATCAGAAAAAAAGAAAATAAATTTTAACAAATTCATACCTGATGACCTTTCTGGACCATTTCAACAACTTTATCATAGCAAACAGAGTCCATATCCTGCATTTGCTGAAGGGGCTTGATCGACTTGATGCCAATGAATGTTGTTCCCAGAGGCACTGGACGAAATCTAGCATCAAAGTAAAACAGACCCATGTATGGATTTACCCGCAGAAACCGAGCAACATCTAAGTAATTTGGCAAAGTGGCAGACAATCCAACAATGCGGATCATACTCTGAGATGACTCCACCTACAATAGAAAGTAGACGGAATTGAGCAAATATGTGCACACCGGCCACACAAATATAATATTATGTATTTATAAAATAATATTTTCATTTTAAAAATTACAACATGAAAGTTACATGACTATACTACATTCACAATGTAGGATAAGAAATGACAAGAGTGGAAATGTATTGTCCAAGTAATAATAATAATAATTTTTATTGTTCCTAGAGATCACATGTACCGGTATCATTGGAAGTAGTAAAAAATAATAAAATAAATAAAAATGGTACAATAAGTATAGGAAGTATTGGAATATTTACAATTTTTACAGTTTAAAGGAAAAGTTACAATTTTTTGTGGCTGATGGACAAAGATCACTCAGAGCCCAATATAAAATCCTTCAGGATATAGTATTTGTTTCCCAGTAAATACTTCTTCAGAGCGCTCTTTGGTACAGGTGGAAGACATTTGAAAGTATAAATCAGATTGAAGTGAATAATGGAGAGTAATCGATAAGAATTAGCATAGAAAAGATAACTGCTAAAAAGCACTCCATTTTTGCAGGAGAATCAAATTAAATAATAAGCTGAGTTAAATGGTACAGAGTTAACCCATAAACAACAATTTTCTCAATTTAGTGTTAGGCATTTATCAGCCTTGATTCAAATGAGAACCAACTTCAGAGTAGCAGGCAATATTTTATGAAACTGTGTGACATAAAATACACAGATCACAATATGACTCTTTGGTACATGTGTTGTACTAATTTTTAATGGACAACCAGATATCTAAAACATAATTAGGAGGGACTCCTTTTCCAGAAAATACACGTTTTTCTCCAACATACACTCATGCTATACAAACCTGTAAACTCAGTAGTAACTAGGATCATCATATTAACAAAATCCAGAAATTATGAGATATAAATAGAGATTGGGAGAAATATAAAGAGAGATGCACATAATAGAATGAGACAAATAGCCTAAAATACCTACAAGCCTCAGAGTTCTAGCCACCAGGGCCTCTACCACAGGTCCTCTGTCACCATGAAGAAGATGAACTTCATCTATGATGAGCAACTTCACCAAACTTGTTAAAGCTACATCACCTGAAAAAATATCAATGAATTATGAACGGAAAAACTGAATCAAAAACACTTGGAGACAAAATAACATTGACAAAAAAGGAATCATCTGAAACCTCTACACCAATAATCTATACATAAAATTGGAATAACAATAAATGAAGGAATTTAAAAATCCCAATTATTTTTCTCTCCCATTGTGGTTTTAAATCAAAAGAGAATTCACATGCAGAAGAATGCTTTTAAAAAATACGCATCTGACTTCTGCATTAATATAACATTACCTAGCTGAAAGAGATAGCTCCATAAAAATAATATGCAATACCCATAAAAATGATTACGTGAGTAAATAAGATATAAGAGATTAATTTTATATTAATTATAGTAAAACACCAGATCATTCTTTGGGATCCTTACCACTGACAGGAGCAATAAAGTTCTTTGCTAATATCTACTCAACCAACTACAGATAATTTGTTTTCATAGGTCCTAATGTGGGTAGTTTAAAGTTCATCTTGATATAACATTATGCACCCTGCCACCAAAAAGAAATGAATAAATGATAAAAATGCTCTGAACTTAAATAAGCTTAGCCTCATTTTTATTTCTTTTTATTTTATAACTTTATCCTAATAATGAAGCTATTTAAAACCAATTTAGACATCAGTTGAACACTTGAAAAGCTATCACTCAGAGGGATGGAAAAAATGATCCCATAAATCAGGGATTAACACTTTGCGTGCCATGGGCGTAATATTACGTCCTGCTAATCCTTGCAAGGATTGCCATGGACGTAATACTACGTCTATTTATTTTATTGACTTTGTTTGCGTGAAGCTGTAATATTTTGCCCATGGTACTTTTCCAGTTTACTGCTTAGTGGTTCTGTTATTTCAAAAATCAACTGCTCTATGGAAAAAAGTTCTTTTAATGTCTTGAGGACAAAAAGTCCTCTATAGCTACCAGCACTCTTATCTCAGCCTACTTTGTGTGAAAATTCTTTGGAAGAAAGAGCTGTTCGTTGATGGTGCAGTGACCCTTTTTGTCATCCAGGATTTTGAATGATTCGCTAGGAACAATGCTTTTGTAAGATTTCCATGGTTTAAATAGTTCAAATTGAGCGTAATAAAAAATATATGCATTTTATGGCGGTACATCATTTGTTGCAACTTATTTTTCAAAAACAGTAGGTTTTCATTATTAATATATTTTTCATGCTAATGTTTAAAAAAATTGGCGAATTTAGTAAAAATGGCTGGGTTTTTCAGTAGGGCTTTAAAATTAGGGGCTGGCACTCAAAGTATTAACAAAGACAGGTCGAATATTAATTTCACAAACCTGTGGCCTTTCTTGTGACAACATCCCATTTCTCAGGAGTGGTAACAAGCATTTGTGTTTGCATAATTTCAGTCTTGGTTAGCTGCATATCTCCAGTAAGCTCTTTCACAGTTAATCCTAGAGGTCCAAGTCTACTTCCAAAGCTCCTAGTCATTTCAGCTGCCAATGCTTTCATCGGTGCAACATATACTATCTAAATGAATGGAAAGAAAAGAAAAACTATCAAATATGCAGTAACAGAAAAATCACCACAATCATTCTATTTAGGCTTCCTAATTCCTATATACTTTATTAACCTCTAATTTTGACAGAAACTATCACAGTCCATATCAAGTCCATGACTCTGCTTCCAAATAAACAAAAGACAACATGGTATACCAAAAATCAATTTTACAGAGTAGCTGAAAGTAATGAATACAATTGACCAAAGAGTAGGATGACTTTATCCGAATGACTATTGTTACATTTCATATAGGACTTCCGAATGACTATTGTTCCATTTGGTATATGACTTCCGAATGACTACTGTTCCATTCCATATATGCCTTCCAAATTTAAATTGGTGGTTGACACTTTTGCAAACAAATTTTTTCCATACAGTAGCCTCTCATTATTATGTGAGGTGATTTAAGCAATTTTTGGACCCCCTTCCTTACCCCTTAGTGAGATATCGCGAGATTGCGCTTGAATTCCTTCCCCTCCCTTTAATCTCATGTGAGATTGTTCAAAATGCATATTTTCAGGGTAAAGAATGCAATCTAGGTTTAATTGTGTTGTATTTATAAAAAAAAAACAATTTGTTTAATTGTTTTTATTAAAGATTAGTTACGACAAGTATTTAAGATTACTAGGATAACAATTTTACTCTTGCTTCTAGGGGAAAAAAATTATGTGGTACTTTCCAGGGCCCCCTCTCCCTCGTGTGATAGGGTGAGAATCAGCTTGACCTCCTCCCCCTACATGCCTCACATAATTAATAGATACCCCCTATTGGGAGTATATTAAAAAATTTCTTGCAATATTATTTTCTTTGTTATAATCATAGATGTACTGTGATTTAAGGTATGCGATATACAATAAAATAATACAAATTATTGACATCCATTGAATTCCAATGTAAGGTAGGGAAATTGCTCAGAGTGCTACTCCTTGTCCAAACAGCCATAATTCAAGGAATTTCATCAAAAATGCTATTTGTTCAGTTACTTATCCATTATGCACATAAATTTTGAATTAAATAAATGAAGATATCCTACTGGCTGGGAGGAATTCCACACCTCAGCAAAGATGAAAATTACAGTTAAACAATGAAAAATCAGGGAAAATGGATAATGATGACATAACAATTTTTGCCTCTGTTTCAATAAGGCAATCACTCAGTTCATTCAGCTGTGATGCACTTAATAATGCATAATTACTAACATATGTATAACATAAATTAGTATTACACGCTATAAGAACTGAATTTGCTCGCATAGAATAAGCACATGATAATTACTTTGCCTTCACCTACCACATACCTTGCTCTACCTCATTCTAAGTCAACATTGGATACTTTTTGCATTAGCATTGCTACAATAGTACTAAATCATTCCAAGATGAGCAGAGAATAACTTCTTCCATTTACTTCCACTTGAAATTCCCATTTTTTATTGCATGAAATCCCAAAGTACCTTCCATGAGCTGCTACTCAAGGGTATTTATTGGCATCATCAGCATCAACACTTTGGGGGGTACAAATGGGGATATATTAATTTTTTTATACAATTTAGGGGGGAAACAAAACTGACTTTTCAAATATTGGGGGGGGGATGCGTCCCCCATGTCCCCTTTGGTGGTGACGCCCGTGAGGGCACTTACAGTTTTTTGACTGGTTAAGGTGATCGAGATAGTTTAACACAAAAATATAATTCAAGCTAAAGAATTCCGTACAACACACAAAATTAGCATCCAATTAACTTAAGTCCATGTAAAACATGACTTCCCACTAACCATTACTCTCCCAACCAATTAAAAGTACATGGATACATGAAGAAATTACTATCCACTAGTCTTTCTTACTAACCTTGAACTGATCCTTTTTGATGACTCCATCCACAATAAATTGTCTAATTGCATACAAAATAGTAAGAAGAGCAACATTTGTTTTTCCTGCTCCAGTAGGTGCACATATTAATAAATTTTCATTTGTATGATAAGCAGCATCAAAAACAACAGATTGTATCCTGTTGAGAGATTTGATACCCTGGAATGCCATTTGTGCTATCTGAAACAAAAAAAGAGTATTGAAATGAAAGAGAAATAGATACACTTCTCATGTGACAAGATATCAATGGCTAAGTTCTTACAACAACTATCTCAAAATTTGGCCGATCTGAGTTAATATTGCAAATATTGTTAATAAAAAATAAAAATTCAAGCAAAAAACAACTCTTTGTTTGCAAATGTATGCTTAAATATTTTTCTGGTCTCCGGAAAAGTTGCTATTTTTGAGATACATGTTGTTAGAATTTTGCCATTGATATGGAGAGTCTGATACCAAAAATATCAGTTTTATTCAGCAAATACTTCACAAAGGCTATCAAGCCTAACATAGATAATACATATTATTAAGAAACAAACCTCATCCAAAGATGAGATTGGAACACGTTTACTGCCCACTTCCACTGGAGCTGAATCAGATACTGGAATCGTTACTTCTTCATAAACCTTGTTGTCACTTCTTTCCATATTTTCCGGAAGAACCAATTTTACACCAGCAATGTAACCTAAAGAAGAAAAAGATAAACATTTAAAAATAAAGATAAAACATCATAACCATGACTTTAAAAGTTAAGGTAATAAACCATTACATTTGAGAATAATGGTCCCATATGGCTTGCTAAATGTTACATTTTTAGTGTTAAGAAGTCAGGATAGGTGCAGCTAAGGAGGATACATCACCTTTTAGGCATACAAAAATTCATAAGCATGAAGAGCAAAAATGCTGTAAATAAACTTGAGCAAAATAAGATGAGACTTCCTTTTGAAACACATTTTATGATGTGATGATTTAAATACAGTAAAAGATTGATGATCTAGAAACTTAAATAATGGAATGATCAAAGCAATGGAAGGTTTTCTGGAGTTTTACAAAATTTCTATTTTTAAAGTTGCATCGCCGAAAATATGGTTATCTAAGTGATTCAATAGCTGTCTCAGAGCCTGGCTGTCTTTACACTACTCTCGAAAGAGCTAGTTGAATAATTTGCAGCTTTCTTGTGCAAAATAGTTCATTTCGTGACATAGGATATCAGTTTGGTGATTTTGCACAACAGAATTCACAGCATCAACATACTATATCTATTCCTTGAAATTTCCGGACTTAATTTAGAGAGGATTGCAAATGGGTTGAAGTTTACCTTGAGCTCACCGCACACCCAGAATTACTTAAAAGTAGAGATGAGTTGAATAGCAGATTTCTCGCATTTGAATATCGAATTCGAATATTAAATCATTGCTCGAATATTCAAATACCTCGAATTTCGAATACCTCGAATACTAGAATTGCCTAAAGCATATTATTTCTTTAAGCTTCTTATTTCTTGCTAAGTTTCTATTTCCCTTAATGAATGTATAAATATAAAGGTATACAGTGGAACCTCGATCTATAGTTTTTCAGGGGGGACGAAAAAAACGATAAATGCGGGAATGTTTGACTAGGTTGCCTATGCAGGAGGAAACCCAGCATTTTGGCGAGTAATTAAGATTTCCTTTTAAGGATTCAAACTGGAATTTAGCTGATTAATGGAATATTTTAATTTTATGGAAACAATTTCGGCTTATAGTTGATTCAACTAACTTCTCTTTCAAATATCCTAAGGGGACACACCACCTCGCGAAAAAATGATTGCATGCCATCTCGGCTTTTACACTGCTACGATGGATTTCTGTCTGATGTATATATTCTTATCTACCGAACTCCATTTCTGCGGCACGCCGATCTGATACTCGGCTTCATCCAACTTCCTATTTTCAACAGGTAGCTCGCTTTACTCCTACTGTCAAGTGCTAGCGGACAATCCGAGGTGTTATGCAAAATACACGCGCTTCTCCACGGGATTTTCTTCAATTATTTTCCGTCCATCTTTGGAAGTTCTCACGAGATAAGCAGATGAATTCGAATTACTAGCAGGGAGAAACCAAATATCCTGAGAAAATATCCCTTCGACTGTGACAATAGAGATTTATAGCATAACTCATAAATTGCTACTTGATATGTATATGTTTTCGAAAAAAAAACGCATCAACTTCCGAGAAGCTCAGTTGTGATGATATCGAATTTTGCCAGAATGCTCAGTCTCCGTCGTATTTTGACATTAATTTCTTTGCGTAAAATGCTTAAATAAACTCAGAAATACGTCGTGTTTGGTCTTATTCTTTTTGAAATTACGCGCACATTACTAATATTTCAATCCAATAAAGCTGTAATATCAATTGAAGAAAGTCATTGTTAGACACCTTTTGTGCTAATAGATGACTCATGCAGCGGTTGACCTCCACAGAAATGGGGAACATCGAAGCTGGTAGGCAAAAAAAAAGGTCAGAAAAGGGGGGGCCCGAAACACGTTTCGTTTCTATTGTTCTCGTGTAACTTGGTATTTTTTTGGAAGCTAATGTCTTCGTAATATGATCCCTGCCCGAGCTGTGACCTTTTTTTTATTTCAAAGAAGAGGAAGCCTCAGAGGGGGGCTAGTGCTGAATGGAGGGGGATACCGGATCTTGGGAAATGCACTAATGTAACTATCCCACAGTACTCATGCAGCAGTTGATCTCCAGAAATGGGGAACTTCGAAGCAGGTAGCCAGAAAAAGGTCAGTGGGTTAGGAAAGGGGGGAGGGCGTGACACACGTTTTTATTGTTCTCGTAACTTGATATTTTTTTCGAAGCTAAGGTCTTCGTAATACGATCTCTGCGCGAGCTGGGACCTTTTGTTTGATTTCGGAGAAGGGGAAAGGGTCAGAGTGGGTGAGGCGAGTGCTGAATGGAGGGGGATAGCGGATCGTGGGAAATGCCCTAAGGTTGCTATCCCACGGCACTGAGGTTCTCCTGGTGTGGGGAATCGGGGATATTCGGATTTTTTCACCCGACCATTTTCGGTTCCCCTCGTCGAACTCTTTTCGCCGCTCAAATCCGCGACTTTGATGTAATTCGTCAACTTGCGTAAAACGGCGCTGTGAGCACTAAACGACTGCAGTTCTCTACATTTTTCCGAGTCAACTACCAACGACGTGCGTGTGACAGTGTATGACGTGAAATTCAAAGTATTCGAGGTATTCGAGACAGTATCTTTAGCATAACTATTCGAGACCTCGAATATCGAATACTTTCTAGTATTCGAGGTATTCGAGTATTCGCGGATACTATTCGCACATCTCTACCCAAAAGTCAATATTTTTTCCTGACTTTTTTCATTTTTTTGAGGGGTTTCGTGAGGAAAACCTCGGATTATTTCCCCCGATCATTTTTGGTTCCCCACGTCAAATGATATCTTTTCACCACTCTAATCTGCAAATTTGATGTAGTTCGTCAACTTGCCTAAAACAGCGCTGCATGCACTAAACGACTATAGTCTTCTATGTTTTTCCGAGTCATCTACCAACAACGTGCATACGACAGTGTATGGCACAAAATTCAAAGTTTCGAGTTCATACTTTTAGCATAATTATTCGAGATCTCGAATATCGAATACTTTCTGGTATTCGAATATTCGCAGATACTATTCGTGCATCTCTACTTAAAATCTATCAGAGGAGGTCTGCAGTTTTATGAAAAACAATACGTGGCCCATGAATGATAATCGTTTATTTTCTTTCTTGACACACAATCGTCTACTTTTTCATTCACTAAGAACCAACCATCATGAAGATGAATTCTATCGACATCTTTTATCTATGCACATTCATTTCACAATAGTGAGAATCAACATTTTGTAAAGAGCAAATTTTTTTAGATGCCGTTTTCCCAAGTAAAAGATTTTTCCTTTTCCATCAGAAGTTTGTTTTTTGGAAAACCACAAGTGAAATAGCCAGTTGCTCAAGCGCAGGAACCTTGCAGAAGTGTTTTTGTCAATCCCTTTTCATAAGTAGTCATTCTCAAAACATTTTTAATCCTTCCTAATGGCCAGTGTTTTCATCCTGGGATTGAGATAAGCTATACTCCAGTCCAAAATTTTTCTTCCCCAGTCATATTCCAAAATGGTATGAACCCTGTCTAACAAGGGGAGACCACGAAAGTTGCTCCGCCTTTTTCGATGCCGTATTTTTTATGGCCTTCGGAATGGTGAACACATCCCTGAACTAGTAGTGGTTCCGTTGAATGGGCCTTAGTTTGGCTGTAATTAATTAATTTTCATGCGGTACTTTTCACAAGCCGAGTATAGTTTCATGATATCGCACCCATCATCAGTAGGGTCAGGTGGGGTAGTGGTTAGCGTTTACGGCTCCACGGGGGACCAGGGTTCAAAGCTCCGTGATGGCTTTTTATTTTCTTGCCTCCATTGTGATCATACGGCATCAACTTTTTTATTAATTTTAATTGCGACAAGCATAGACATGAGACTATTTTTTTATCACCATGTTGACATTTAGGTATTTAAGCAGTGTCATTTTCAACGCGGAGAAGTGAAGGCTCCACTTTCTACTCAAAAACATAACGAAAGATTAACGGGGGGCTAAAACAGTGAATTTTTTTTGGTAGAAATGACATTTGTTGGTGCATATCTTGTTATTATATTGGAAGGGCTACGGAAGATTTTGGGAAGCGGCGAGCACCAGACACATTTGATGTAATTGTTGCTTTTAACCCTCTAGCGGGCGCGATTGTTATTGCTTCACAACCGGGCGAATGGCGTACTTTGCCTATGTTATGTGCATATATGATAATACTCGATTTTTGTTAAAATTAATCTTTACTTGTAGAAATTAGTAAAATCTTATACATTTATAGGTGATACAGATATAAAGGTACAGAGGTGGTATACGGCCGGTCTCCCGGCGTAATTTATACCCCACGTGTGACGGGTTCCTCTTGCTGATCTAAAAAAAATTAGCTACAGTACCTCGAACTTTGAAAACTCGCAATATAGACAGTCAAAGTACATTGTAGGAATACACGAGACCATTCTGGCCCAGAATGTACGCACGATGTTGAAATCCTTGGTTTTCGAAGAATGACGTATTTTATACGCCAGCACGTCCGGTCCAGGGTCATAAACTTTTATTTCATCCTATTTATTAATGGAAATTATATTTCGGAATGGTTATTTTAGCACATAGGTACTGTGTAAGTAAACTCCCTTTGGAGTAAAGTGAATTACAAGTGTTCGAGAAATATGGCATTTTATAATCGTTTTTTGTTCTTATTAATGATGTCTGTACGGATGTTGTTGGTCGCCGCGAGCCTTTAATGGCATGTGCTCTAGCAAGAGTGGTTTCCATTTTTAATGTGGAAGTTGATCAGTATAAGCAATGAAAAAATTAACAATTTGGCGCACACCAACCCTTGCTAGTGTAGTCGTCGTATCTCCGTGTTTGAAATGACACTGCTTAACACGTTCGCTGCCGGGCCCGAATTCTACTGTCATTCCGCGTGTGCCAGGCGAATGTTTTCGAACCTATTACCAAACGGCAATAACGATATTGAGCCTATCTCCGGGTGTTACTAATATTTCTCGGTATATTTGGACTCATTATGTGATGCGCTATCGATTGTAACTTTAGTCACGTGCGACGCCATAGGGCGTCTCCCCACTTTTGACAATGCCTAAAATTTGATGAGACGCCATTTGGCGGCTCAGGCCATTGGATCTTCGTTCCAACGTTTTAGTGTACACTCAAAAGCTATGGTTGAAAATACTGTTAAAACAAATTTTAATTGTTGATTATGCTTTTAATAATATTTGCTATCGTATCCGGAGATGATTAGTGCAATGATTTATACTTGGGAGGCTAAGGTACGGCTGATCTGGAGAGATCATAAATTTTGTAGAAACACGTTTGGCTTTACTGAGGGCAACTTTAGGACACATCGTCTGCAAGAATTCTTTGTAACATATATAATAATGGGGGGGCCCAAACCGGTCTCTGTAAATTTAATAAGTAGTTAATTTTGTTTTTTAAGCATTTTAGAAGAGTCATATGATCGACATTAGAACCCTGATCACTCGAATCTCGATATATGGACACTCCGGGGAAAATTGACAAGCATGATACATTTTTTCCTCACATCTGTAACGAATTTTTGGGTGGGCTCGGGCCCCCTCAGGCCCCATGGAGTCGGCGCCACTGAGCAGGAGTTATTAGAATGTGAATAAAAAAATGGAATAAGGAATCATACCTGTATTAGAAGAAGAAAGATTACCTGACTCTGAGGATTCATACGACTCCTCAGACACCCTGAATTAGCGGTGTCTCCTTCAGAAAATCCTTCAAGGTCGTTGGTGGAAGCCGAATTGTCAGAATGAAACATATGCTCGATTTCTTCTTCGTTAAAACGTTTCTTTCCCCCAATAATGCGTGACGGAGTACACATGATATATTCACTAGACTGGTTATCACTTCCGTATCGAAGGCACAGACACAGAGAATAAATTTGGTATACTGATATGCTCCTCACTCGGTTAGGTATAAGCGACAACTGAGGGAAGGAAAAGAAAGAAAAAAACTCTGCAAATGAAATTTGAAACATTGTGCGGAGATATATTACCTCAAGCTTCCACTTGAAACACAGAATGATATAGCCATTGAAAAATGGCACTCTCGAAAAAAACATGAGAAACCGAAGACAAAAAAAAAATGAAATTCGAGCTAAAATGTGTTACCAATACCCTCCCTTCACAGAAGATAACATTGTCTCGTCAGTGCATAAGGAAATTTAGCTTAAATTTCAAGTTCTATACATAGCTTGATGATTCAACGAAAACGCTACTTTGACGCCCATTGGCGTCTCACTAGTTGCGTCCAGCAGCAATGCGAGACGCCATATGGCGTCTCACTAACTCGAATTTGAAGTTATGTGAGACGCCCTATGGCGGCGCGCGGCAGGGAACGTGTTAAATACCTAAATGTCATTATGGTGATAAAAAAATAGTCTCATGTCTATGCTTGTCGCAATTAAAATTAATGAAAAAGTTGAGGCCGTGCGATCTCAATGGAGACAAGAAAATATAAAGCCATCACAGAGCCTTGAACCCTGGTCCTCCGTGTGGTAGCCGTAAACGCTAACCACTACCCCACCTGACCCTACTGATGATAGGTGCGATATCATGAAACTATACTCGGCTTGTGAAAAGTACCGCATGAAAATTAATTAATTACAGCCAAACTAAGGCCCATTCAACGGAACCACTACTAGTTCAGGGATGTGTTCACCATTCCGAAGGCCATAAAAAATACGGCATCGAATAAGGCGGAGCAACTTTCGTGGTCTCCCCCTGTAAGTACTGTATAAAACAATTAACTTACCGTATAAGCGCATGTAAGAGGCGCACCTTTTTTCCCAGACATTGCAGCCGAAAATGGGGGTGCGCCTCTTACACAAACTTCTTATCTTCCCCCCCCCCTTCCCCGGTCGCAAGTCCAAGGGGAACTGAGTGGCCTTGGTTTTCAGCATGAGTCAGTCATCTGAAACCCTGGGTAAAATCAAGCGGCAGGCAGGGGAGTTTCTCCCTTAGTGACGTATTTTTAAAATGCTCCTGTTTGAATTTCTTGCAAGCATCGCGCCGTCACGTCGGTATCCCAGAGGTGAACATTGAAAAGATCGCGCGGGGTGATTCGCTCCGGAGCGCGCGCTAAATTTACTGCCACGAGTGAGCATCCCGCGGCATTTATACTGCATATAGTAATCGCTTATCAAACGTATAGAAACGCGTAGTTTTGAAGGACATACCTGGTTAATAGTCAACATCTTGTCTTGCCGAGCAATTTCCATTACGCTGAGAACCTGATTTTTCACAAATCATCTTCAGACGCTAATATGAGGATTTTTGCTGAAATATCTATTGGTTTCAAAACCTGCTGTTTAAAAAATTTGAACGAGTGTGTTCATTTTTGGACTAAATGGTGGATAGAAGAAATCGGAAATGCTTATGAGTGAAGAGCGCGGAAGGAGAGGTCGAGGGGAAGGAAAGCGATCCCTCCCCTCCGTATTTCAAGCTACGAGGCTATGAGCGAAGGAGCAAGGGAAGAACACGTCCGATCTTGCATGTGACGTCGTTGCCTTTAAAGCGAAGGGGCGAAGGCGCAGCAATGTGATATACGCAGTTTGCGTTGCCTGAAGTTTCCAGTTCGTCTCGTCTTGTTTGAATGCGCTTATGGTACGCTTGTTTCTTCCGAAATTGTGCTGTTTGGACTATGTTGAATTTTAGTAGCCTTGTTTATCTATAAATCTTTGTGTCAATCAATTAGAGCTCAAAAGACTTAAATGCTGTCAGATATATGTCGCGTTAAGTCTAATTCTTTTTAGAACCTCGTGCATGTCATACAATTGCCGAAAGATATCGAGATATCTTCGAGCTCAGAAGGTGATTCACCTAGCATTTGACGTCCAGAAACTCGGAGAATTGAACCTGGTAGACCGAAAAAGGTCAGTTGGTGAGATAGGGTAGGGATGAAACACGTTTCCATTGTTCCCCTGTCACTTGATATTTTCCTATTTTCCTGAGGAGTCTCGGAAAGGAAAAAATCGGCAGAGGCATTGGCTGATGGAGGGCCGAGTGTAGTTCCGTTAGGCCCCTTGCACACACACCGATTTTGGACAGCCGGTAAAATATCGCCCGATATTTTACCGGCGAAGCGATGCTTGCACACACGCCGGATTTTTACCGGTCATACGATAAGTTGCTATGTTTTTGAGCCGGCGCCAGCGATCCACAGTGACAATGGCCGGCAGCTAACCGGCATTTTGCCGGTGCCGTCGCGTGTTCGGTACGTGTGCAAGCTCCAATGCTCTCCCATTGTTCACTATTGAAATGTGGACGGCGATATTTTACCGGCCGTCAAAAATCGGTGTGTGTGCAAGGGGCCTTAAATCCACGACGTGGTTATTATCATACGGCGCTGAGATTGCCCCGATTGTTGTCCAATCTCTTGGGAAGGTTATGCTATGTGCCTGTCGTGTTTTGCCTAAAAATTTTCCAGGGCTGCATTTCTATTGCAATACTCCTGCGAGAGTTTTTAAAAAAAATTGTTCGTGAGTAGGACAAGCAACGTAGAGCGATGGCGTATGCGAAGAGAGGATCAGAACTCTTTCTACTCCCTCTTATGCCGCTATTACCGCCGCAGTTATCAAAATTACCTCTTTCAAATAGTACTGAAAGAGGAAATTTTGATAACTTGAAATTCCAGGCATACGTCTGCAACACCGCACGATAGGATAAAAAAATGCCGCAAAAATTTTTTTCTTCATAGCTTCGATGCTCAAAATAGGGGTGCGCCTCTTACACGTGTGCGCCTCTTACACAAGCTTATACAGTATTTTGCAGTCAGGCACAGGTACGAAGTATTTCACACCAAAGCTAACCTTATTAACCTATCCCTGGCTTGGTGGCAAACTGGTAGCACACTTGACCAATATTTGAATAAGCAGGTTTGAATCCGGGCTAAATAAATAATAAACTACTAATATGGTCATAAAATATCCAGATCTCCAAAGGACTGCATAGGACATAAATACATGGGACTACAAAAAATCACTAAACAGAAACCATGGCCATGTATCTGCAAGGTAAATGCAGGGAAATTCAAAAAATGAAATCCTTACAACTTAACTCACCTGATGAGAGTTTGGCTTTAGACATTGAGTCATAAACATGAGGATAAACATCAACTGGAACTCTTCTTGAAGCATTTATTAACCTGTCCCGGAAAATAGGCCTATTGGCTGCCAATAATGCTGCTTCTCTGTGAAAAAATAATTGACGTCAATACAACTTTGACTGCTTTTTGATAATCAACACGTATATCAGTAAATCACACCTATGAAACACGTGAATGAAAATCATAAATATGCCCTGTGTCCTCCAGAAGTTTTCCAGATCACTGTTTCAAACGCTCACACCAAATCTTTCACCAGAAAGTCCGAATAAGATTTTATGAAAAATCAAGCACAGTGTATCTATGTGTAAGTTTCAATCATTCCATGTTTTCTTTTACACTGTATTTTTAGGTGATAGGACAGTACATAATTTTATTTGTTTTCTTTGTCTAAAATCCTATTTTTTCATCTATAAATATTACATTCTCAGGCTTATTTCATGGAACTACATCACAATATATAGACATAAAATCACCTAAAAGTAAATATTTATTTATCACTGATCTAGGTTTCGATTTCAAGAGTCAATTTCAAGTTTCAAAAAGGTGACAATAATTCATCACAAGCCACCTCAAATATAAAATCAGGGTAATAGGGGCGGGCTGGATGAGGAAGGAGAAGAAGCCACAGGGAGGGTAGTGAATGACTGGTGTGAACAATGGGTGGGGTTCTGGGAATGGGAAACACCTTGCTTCACGGAGCAGGGGTGGGAAGGGAAAGGTAATAATATGAAAGGAGAATAAGCCAGGAACATTAATTCAAATCACTAAATATTTTCATTTTAGAGAAGAAAAAAATGTCAAGGTTTTTCAAACACCCAATGGTATGCCGAGAAACAATTTCAAGGTGTCCTTTACAGTCCTAATTGCTATGGTAACTTATTATTCAATTCCACATACAGTAAAACCTCTTTATATCGTAACAGTGGGAATTTGGGCATTATGATGTATGGAGGTTCACTATAGAGATGTTTTAGTGATAGGCACCATTTTTTCATATCATTCAGAAATGAAAGGCACTACTGTCTATAAAACCATTATATGTATGTGTTTAAACAAACATGCATGGATTAGTGAACATATATTTATTACCTATATACATAATAATTACAGAAAGCACGTGCTATCACATGATTTTTACTACGATTAGAGAGAAAATTATGAGATCTCTCTCAATTCAACAGTCATTTAAAATGATTAGGATAGTTAGATACCTTTGTTCTTATTTACTGTTAGGTATGCTCTCATATGGAACAAAATGGCCACAACTAATGATTAACGTGAAAATTACAGCATATTAAAGGTATATAAGAAAAAAATAATAAGGGTGAAACATTTATCACTGAAAATGCCATTCCATGTACATAATCGCGGCTGCATTAATGGTGTCTAGTTGTCTCGGTTTGATTTGAAGAGGTAGTTAGGCCGTCTCAGGGGTATCTCCTTGGTATGATAAGTGGAGGTTTTACGATATAAAGAGGTTCACTACAAAGAGGTTTGCCTATAAATTTACATGTAAATCTGACGGGACCGTAGGGATGGTATGATGTATGGAGGTTTATGATGTAAAGAGGTTCACTACATAGAGGTTTCACTGTATATGGCTAATATGATAGGTAAGGGTGGAGTTCACTAGCTTTGCTGTAACCAATATGATTATCCAGCAGTTTATGTTGGTCAAGCGGGAAAACAGGGTGGGCTATATCTACCAGAGTTGAGGAATACCATAGGAGCTTAATCAGAGGGAATTTGGACTCCCAGTTTGCCAAACACTTGATGGAAGAAGATCACCATAGTGACTTCATCTCCAAAATCCTTCACATGCAGAAAAAAGGTCATAAGCTGCACATTTGGAAAACCTTGACATTATTTTGTTAATATTGGAGTAAACCAACTCAATGAAGAATTAAGGTACGTGGTAAGGAGTTCACAGTGAAGTAATCGTACCTCTTTTTCCTAAGTTCGACTGGGTTGAAGTCAATTTCAGTTTCTTCATTCTCCTTCATGTCCTTAACCACCCTTTGGATCTTCTTCTCTTCTTTTCTCACCTGCTTCTGGAGGGTCCGCTCTTCTTCAGATTGCACCAAAACTTGACAGCCATATGTGGGTCTTTTGGGTTGAGCTTTGTGGTCCACATAAAAAAAAATATCACCAGTTAAATTAAATCTAAATGTACCAAATTAAAATTGACATACAGATCACAAAATATCACGATGACTCTACCATTAAAATTGCTGTAGAGTCAACTTACGATGATGCCAGATGGTCAGCTTAACACAAGACAGACTTTCAATATTGTTGCCTTCAGAATACTTTTCAAAATTTTGCGTGTAGTGAGCGAAAATAGCCCAGACAATGAGCAAACCAAATGATTGGCGGCCACATAATTGAGAGTTGATTGTATTTTTAGAGCAGAAGTTTTTTTCTCCCAACACAAATTAATGGTAAAAGAAACTGGTAGTTTAAGGAGAGCTATGGTGGAACCGATTCATTATAAATAAAAAGAAATCATGCAAGTTTCACATAACTTTATTTACCGACCCTATGGATTTCAATGCTTAGCATCAGTAAATCAAATTCATTGGAATTTGCAAGATTTCTTTTATTTTGAATGCTAAATCTAGTTTATGAAATATAGGGAGCTGGAGACAAGCTTCTATGGCTTCATAATAACTTCAACCTGCAAGGCAATTAACCTTTCCCTGGCATGAGGGAGGAGAATATATCTCAATATCAATTTTCAATAAATTAAAATTATGCAATTTTTACATGAGGACTGTTCAAAATTCCAAGGATTGTCATGTAAAAATTTGCCATTCACAGACTTAGAGATTACATTTTCAAGCCCAAGGAGGAAGAAAAGTCAAAATGACATCACTTTGACCTCAAAATGACCCACAAAAAGTCACTATTCAGTCAGGACTGTAAAGGTGACTTTTTGTGGGTCATTCTGATGTCAAAGTGACATCATTTTGACTTTGAATTCATTTGTACAAGTTTTCACTAAAAGTGAGAATCTATAAAAAAAATTGTCAAATATTCTCTACGATACTCACTCTCCCCGCATTCCAACCTGAAGGTTGGTTTGGAAAGGTGAGGGTAGAGCTCACCCCTGACACTTAATCACAAAACCGCGCATGCGAATATCACACCTAAAGCAGATAATTATTAATTTTGGGGAGCCCAAAGTTTCACCCCAGGTTTGAACTCCTGGGACCCATCTGCCAATACATAGTCAGTGGCTACATCCAATAGGTCACTCTCAGTGGCATAGCCAGGTTTTAGGCCTAAATTTAAAAGGTGGCGCCCCTTAAAATTCTCCCCTCCTTCCCTTCCCCTATTGGTACCCCAAGACGTGACTGCGCCACTTGCCCTGGGCGATATATATCGTGAAATATCGCGATAATTAATTATATCGGGAATACTAATTTGAGTTTTGTACATTATCGATAAATAATTGTCCGATAAATAGGGCCCAATAAAAGTAACGGGACCGATAGAATATTGGAACCGATAAAATATCACGATATATCGTCCAATAAAAAATATCGGGTGCGATAAATTAACTGAACCATTAAAAATATCGGAATCGTTAAAAATAGTCTTCCGATAAAATACTACGGAACTACTATTATAAGGTAGATATATTATATCCTTTCGATATAATATAAAGATATATCATCCGATAACAAATATTGGGCCTGATAAAAATCGCCATTTGATAAAATACTACGCTAGATAATCCAATAAAAAAATCGCCACTGCTAAAATATCACGAAATATCGTCCAATAAAACTTGCTGCTCGAATAAAATATCACGATTTATTGTCTCATAAAAGCCGCAGCCGCGATAAAACATCGTGATTTATCACCCGATTGTGTATCGCACACGATAAATTATCATGTTTTGGTATCGGGTAATTAGTTTGGGAAAATGTTTATGGCTAGAATATGCATAGGGTTGGCCTTCGTTTATGCTAGACCATAAATCGTTGCCTTAAAAACTCACTAATGTATGGTACATCGCGATATTAAATAGGAGGTATTTTTTCATCAAATTATATAACGTGATATATTTTATCTCAAGGCAAATTTTTATCGGGCTGGAGATTTTTTTATGAAATGATACATCGCGGTATTTTATCGGTAGGCGATTTTTATGGGCTCCGATGTTTGTATCGGATGATATATATCGTGATATTTTAATGGATATTGGATGATATACATCGTGATTTTTTTGTTCTCGATATTTTTATCGATTTTCGTCCGAGATTTAATGACGTTTTATGATAATCGTTCCTTAAAAATGGTCTATTACTCGCTTTTACCGCAAGAAAGTTCCCGGGAACGAACCTATTTCGCCAAAATATTTCGAAGGAAATCCGTGACGCGCCATTTCTAAACTAGAATGCGCCGCGGTTTTTTTAAATAACTCATCGTCGCTGATTGCTACATTTGCGTAAGAAATAATTAATCTTCTCCTCGTTTTCAATAATATTATCGGTGAGAGCTCGTACGTGCGTCACTACGGGAATAATAGCCAATAATAAATATAGGTCTTCATTTGAAATCAACAATGGAGCGTTTGTTTCACTGTAAGGTGCCATTTCTCGGATTATTTCCGCATGTTTTTACAAACGAGAAAAGAGATTGCAACCATACAAGAGAGGAAAAGGAAATGAAAATTTGCTTTATATTGCTCCAGAAGATGAGATGTTTGAAGCAGCTAATATTTTCAAACTTCTCTGGATGACGAGAAGGATTTAAACAACTTTGAAGAGCTCCTAAAAACCTCATCTCTCTTCAAATCATTTGTGAGTAAATTGACTGTTATCCGCTGTACATCATCCATCAAATTGACCCTTCCATTTTCCCCTCTTGTGCCATATGTTAAAGTTAAAATTTATTTCGGTTTCCTTTCTCACAGGTTTAACATCTTAGAAAAATTGCAGTTGATCATACTGATGGAGTTTTCAGCCCATGACACCAGAAATATGTGTACAAATGGATTTGCTCGCTGCATCAATTGGGATGGAGAGCTTGGAAAAATTATGTTCAACAAACCCTACATCAATAAGGCTATTTGCAGTGAGTATCAATTTTTCTATTTAATGTATCATCAAAATTAGAAACTTTCAGCTTCTTGATGTTATTTTTTCCTTTGTTTGCAGTACCACGATGGAAGAATTTCCCTCAGGGTAAAGTAATTAAGAAGAAGGCAAAGATTCAGCGGTGGTTCATCAAAATTGCTCAAGCAACTAGAGGCAACTGAAGGGAAAGGAAATGCTACAGAATCAACTGTAATGGCCAATGTAGATGATTTTTCTCGATTTCTATTTGAAGAGGGAGAAAAGGAACATTAAAAGGAAAATTAAAAATGTCTTCTTGTAAAATCTATCTGTTTTTTGTTGCAATAAATCCTAATAAAGGTTGAGTTTCATATCTGAAGTGTTTAATTTATCCCTAAATGACAATCTAAATACAGAAATTATAGTATGATTTGTTATTAGAAGAACAAATAGGTTTGGTCACAAATAGTCAAAGTGAGTTCAAAATGAGGTCAAAATGATAGGTAGTCATTTAAGGTCATATTGACATCATCATGAGTCAAGAAAGATGTCATTTCACGGGACCATTTTGAGGTCACCGTGACTACCAAGCCATGACTTGAAAATGACATCAAGATGATGTCATAATGACTTTTCATTCCTCCTTGGGAAGACAATTTCAAGGTTCAGTTCTATACACCTTATAAAATAGGGCTCCAAATATCAAGGTGGGTGATTCACCTCAAATTTTGTTCTATGGAAAGTCCAATACTGCCACCCCAGCTATAGCTACATGTTTAGGACTTCCATATTAGGGTGAATAAAAAAGAAAGTATTAAAAGTTTTCATGTCATCCCCCGTTTGATCACAAATGACAAGAGGACTATTTTTTCTAAAATATCAGCTTATTAAGACTACCAGAAACTGGCCAATGCTGCACTACTCTTGGCCCTTAGCCCTCTTTATATCCTGCAGGGTATGCAACACAAATGGATCTTTTGTCATAGACTTCTACATTGGGTTGGTACTTAAAAATGAACTCTAAAGGTACTTCTATAAGTAAATATGTTTCCAAATTGCCTCTTCCAGCATGATATGATAACTTATTTGTAGTCCCAACTTCCACAACCCTCAGTCATTTTCTCAAAAGAAAGAAGTCAAGATTAGACGAGTCCAAATCCCAACACATGTTTTAATTTATTCACCATGAATATGACAACATTAAACATTCATTGAAACAATAAAAGTTCCTTTTCCCAGTTCAAGCTAATAAAATGATCCGTGAGAATCACAGTAATACAATGCTGCCATGGGCAAAAATTAATTCCTTGCAGCAGGAAAACAAACCTTTTCTGAGGGCAACTTGAAGCAGAACCTTTTGTATGCACAAGATGTTGCAATTTTTAAGCATATTCATAGCTGTTGTCTGCAAGTGGGAACACTAAGTGACATGAAGGGTACATTCAAGGCAGTGGCAGATACATATGGGGGGCACATGTAGGGATGAGTCGATTCCACTTTTTTTCGATTCCGATTCCAATTTCGATTCCTTCAAATCGATTCCCGATTCTCGATTCCGATTCCATCGATTCTTACTCCTTATGGCAGGTGGGATTTTGATTTATCTGTAGCATCGCTGTCATTAAACTTTAAGAATTGAATGGTATAAAATAACTAGGGATGGACAGATCCAGGATTTTTGGAGCCAGATCTTTCGAATCGGATATTTTCGATTCCAAATGCATTTTCGAATTCCTGCCATTAAACAAAGTCATTATTCAAGTTTATTGCGGGTACATAAAATCAATGGAATGCTTTTTAGATTTTCATACTCATTTTTATATTTTTATAAATTAAAAATTTTTTTATGGGCTTTCAAGTTGATTTTTAAAAACATCTTTACATACTCAGGGTCTAAACTGTTACGCTTGGGTTTGGAAATGAAAATAGGAAAAATCTTAGGATGAACCACTGACCAGTAGCGTAGCGAGAGGACCCCCCAAAATATAAAAACACAATTACTTTCCTTCATAAAAGGAAACAAAATATTAAAAATCATGAATTTACAAAAATAAAAAATAAAAAGAATCTCTGAAAAATGAAGTTTTTTCTATTATGAAGGGCGTTAAAATTAGTTTGAAAACCTCTCCTTTGTACCCTGTTGTTTAAAAATTTTCCCCCCTGGTTTTGGACCCCCCCTTAACAAAATTCCTGGCTACCCCCCTGCTATCGACTGAATTCAAATTTTCCTCACACGCGTTTCCCCCGAATTTTACTTTCTCATCGCATACGGACTTGTGTTTCATCCGAAAATGCTTCAGTATGGTGAGGTGGATTTAGCACATCCTCGCAATTATTTACGCCATAGTGCACGCACACTGCATTCATTGGTTCTCCTGTTAATGGAAATGTTTATACACAATGAAAGACATTTTTATTGGTGCATCATTAAATTACATTGCAACTGCGCAATCAGCAACACAATTAAAAGTATTTAAAACGGTAATAACGTCACGTGCGACGAGGTGCTCAACCGCTCAGCATGAGGAAGGAGTGGGCAGCAAAAGCGTGTAAAGGAGAGGTGGAGGGGAAGGAGCAGTGGCGTAGCCAGGAATTTCAATTGGGGGGGGGGGGGGGGATTCCAAAACCAGGGGGGAAAATTGTTGAAAAAACCGGGCACTAAATAATGGGTTTTAAACTAATTTTAACACTTTCCCAGAAAGTCACTCTCCTAGCATTTGTAGTCTAGAAACGGAGAATTGAAGCAGATAGGCCAAAAAAGGTAAGTTGGTGAGACGAGGTAGGGATGAAACACGCTTCAATTGTTTTCGTGTGATTTGATATTTTCCTTAGAAGACAATGATTTTTGGTCCGTGTGATTTCGGATGCGAAAAAAAAACAACAGAGGCACGGGCTGATGGACGGCCGAGGGTGGTTTTCTGAAATCTACGACATAGTTACTTTTGAAATGCTGAAAATCCTGGCCACGGCTGAAATTCTAATTGCAACCTCTGCGAGAGCTTTCAAACAAAACAGTTCATGAGTAGGACAAGAATCGCATGCGACGGCGCATTCGAAGAGAGAATCGGAAATCTTTCCACTCTTATGGGGCGTTACATTCACTGAAGCTATTATTTAAAATTTCCGATCCAGATCCGATGTCTTCCGCGACTTTGGATCCGATGAAGGGCAATATCCGTGGGTATTTGGATCCGAGGTATCCGATCCGACCATCCCTAAAAATAACAATAGCCGCGGTGGCTACATTCTCGTTTGGCCGCGGTGGCTAAACAATAAAGTAGCGTTCATGGCGTCGATACATACCAGAGCAGCCTGGCGGGTGCGCGGTGGCGGCCGAACGCAACCTGTCGAGTCCGCCCGGAAGCCGCGGCGGCTTATGCCAAGCAAGTATTAACTTCCTCAAGGGTTGCATTGATGAAACTGGGCTATACAAACGCGAATGTGTCTATTTTTTTTATTATTGACGCAGGCGCGTGTTAGTCTAAAAAGTTACTAATATAAAAAAAACAGCTTTCAGCGCGTATTTACCTATAAGAAACTTTTTTCACAGAAAAACTCGCTCTCTGCACGTTTTTATTATCATCAGACTTCAAATATCATTCGAAAGTAAAAAAATATATTTCGATCTATTATACTTTAAAATTGGTGGTCCAGATGAATTCTCCAAATGTGATTCATAATCGTAACAATTTGATTTGCCGTGACCAGCGGTTAATAAAAGAACGGAAAACGCATGCGCTGCTTCCCGATCCCGTGGTTTCCAATTTTTTTTCTCTGAGAGTTGCTCATGAACACGAGGTATTTCAGGGTTCGTCGGTTTGTCGCTCTTGCCGACATTTTAATGTTTCCGAGGCCGCTTAGGTATGTTTGTCGCAGCACCCGCGTGCGGGGCGTATCCTCCGCGCGGGCAAGGCTGACACCGCGGCCGCTTAGGTGTGTGGCAGCATTTATGCCCCAAACTTATAGTCTATGCTCAAAACATTTATCTTCCTGGAATCGATGGAATCGGAATCGACTTTACGCGATCGATTCTCGATTCCGATTCCGTGCCCGAGAATCGGTGGAATCGAGAATCGACATTTGGAATCGACTCATCCCTAGGCACATGCCCCCCCCCTTGCAGAGCCCCATTGCCGAACAATGCAGAACCACAATTTTAACTTTTTTTTATCATAGGATGGCATGTCTTGTATATGCGTATAATTAGTTGAAATAAAACTTCATTAAACTTTACATGTGACTTGATTATTTTTTATTACAATAAATGTAAAGGTAGCAAGATATCTTTTGCACCCCCCATGAGAGAATGGGAAGAAAAATGAGGAAAGGAAAGTATGTTTGAGGGACCTAAAGGCAGATAATCCAAAGAATGGTTGTGGGATTAAAGGCATTGCTAGAAAAAAATTTCATTATTTCACTACTCTTACTAAATAAGCAAAATTAATGCATACCCATTTTTTGTTTTGCAGTCTTCAACCTCACTTCTTGGGCTTCAAGAGCTAAAGTAAACACTATGTCATTACGATTCTCCATCAGAACTTCAGCAAGTTTGAGGTGATCAAAGCCAATAAGACCAACCAGCTGTAAAAAGAAATAATTTATAAATTTGCTTAGATCAGTTTGCAAAGATAGCTTACACTGAGTCACACTACAAAGAATATAAAAATAGCCACTAAATAAAAAGATGTTTTACATATTTTCTAACAATCATAAGGAGGTCAGTGAACTGTTTAAATTGCACAAACTGACAGTGCACATTGGTAAACCAAAAAAAAAGTGCCGAGATCAGAACAGAGTAACATAAAATGCCAAGAAAATAGAATCCATGTAGCAAAATTATTATAATATTCACCAAATTCTTTCCACAATTTCACATACCTCTCCCTGAAGTTCATCATTAGATTTTTCAGAAGTGATAAGAGTAATCAAAGTATCACAGAATTCTTCCACAGGTATGCCAACAGGGTTGGCACTCCCATATTGATTTTTCACTTCTTGTGTCAACCATGCTCTTCCAAACTGAAAATTATAAAAAAGTATAAGCAAGAGTTGTAAAAAATAACTTCAAATGTTATCTTAGACATATATTGTAATGAAAATACTCTTTATTTTAAAAACTTCACCCAAAGGTTATGACTTAAATTAGAGTGGATTATAACTTAAACACAGGAGAACACCACAAAATTCCTTTAATCTTCCAAAAAACAAGACTTGATGACAAAGAATGGAGTGTGCTACCTGTCATGCTCAGCATTCCCAGTGAAGTATTCCAGACTAACAGGACGATGCTTCAAAACTCAAATCAAGGAACATTAAATGTGCCTAAAAATGGTAATGATAGCCAAACTGTCCCTAATAATGTCCTTGTAACAAAATTAATTAGTATTTATAGCACAATTCATTTATAAAACCTTTGTATTCAAAGGTTGATAAGAGGTTATTAAAAATAGTCGCTGTAATTTTGGCTCACGACAAAGAACTGAGAGAATCATATTTTATTACATTACAAGGGCTTTTTTTCATAGGAGTTAAATCGGATATTCTATCGAATTTCACCGCAAATGTACTCTTAGAATGTGGCTAACAGAGTAACGTATATCTTTAGATGTAAATCATTACAATAACGCTCCTATAAATTTGCAAGTAAGTTTTAAAAATAACAATTAAACATCTAACCAGTAGTGCTCCAAAATTTGTTGAAGATGATGATGAACTCCGTTAAAATGAACGCTAGAGTTCCGTTTAAAATTTGGAACCGATCAGCAGAACATCCAGAATGTAATTCCTAGCATTGATTTTCAAGAAATGCAACATGTACGTTTTTAGTTATTTTAACTTATAAAAAAATAAGAGACCATGAGCACCTTCCTTGAGTGGGGCACTAACAGCCGGAATTGGCCGAGATAATCCCCACACGGACAATAGGAAAGGGTCGGCCGAGGGACCTACCTCTCGCGCCGAGGGACCCTAATGGCGGTTGGGACCCACTTGGCATTCTTGACCGAAAAACCGTGAAAACACGGCCTTCGGCCTTTTCCTTCGATAAATTCAAGCCTTGAAAACACGGCCTTCATCCTTTAGCATCGGAAAATTCAAGCCATGGAAAAACGCCCTCCATAGGGAAAAGGTTAAAATTTTGTGACATGATTTTCTTGCACCCAGTATATCTACACTGAATATCCAAGAGACAAATTATTTTCTATTGACTCAGTAACCAATCTCCTGACTGAAAAGACCAACCCTTTGGCTACCAGCAACGAGCCACCACAGGTTGGACACCTTCCAAATAGGAATCAAGATAACACCACTTACCATCAAAGATGGTGCAGCAAAAGACTATGGAATGCCCTACACATGCACTTAGCCAGGAGGGGGGACAATGGGGGCTTCAGCCTACCTACATTTTTTTCCCTCGTGGAGGCCACCCAAGTTATATCTTTATACAAATGAAATGTACCACTGAATTAATGAAATGCATGATTTTCCAATGCATACAAATAAAAATATAGAAAAAAATGACAGCATAGGCAACCTGCACACCTCTCATACTACATACCTTGTGCCTGCCTCACTGTTAAAATACTAATTCTCAACTTAATTTTTCCCCAGCCTCAACCCACTCCTCAACACTGATATATAAATACACACCAAATTGAGCTAACCAGTCTCGAAAATGAAACAGTGTATTGAAACTAGTAATCCCATTGAATTTTTTATAAAGTGGATTACTGCCATTAATGAAACAGTATGTGTATTACCAAAGTGGTGACTTCGACCAGTTACCTAAAATGGATTTTTTTAATTATGGAAAACTGGTTCATGTTGAAAATTACATGCACCACGATAAAATATTAACAAAGAACTCAGAAAACCTCTTAGTAAGAGTATGAAAAAGAAACCTAAGTGGTCACTTCAACTTATGACCTAAAAAGGATATAAAACTTAAGAAATGCATGAAATGTAGAAAATTGAAAACATCAAGATGAAAAATTAACATAGATTTCAGATAATCTTACCCCAGTTTTCCTGCTCCATGATGATTCTGCTTTTTTACCTTCACCAATTTCTGAAACTGTCTTCATCACGTCTTCATATCGCATACTGAAGTCTGCAGAGGGTGTTTCATTCCTGTTCAAAGTCATGTCTGTAAGAACGACGTCACTAGGAACCACTGGTTTTCGTGCCTTTGCAATTGCACAAGCAAGCAAAAGCGCTTTAGGAACTCTTTCTTTGACTGTGCTTCCACCATTAGCTACTCCATTACATAATGACTGATGCTTTTCTGCTTCAATAATGTTGTCCATATATTCTATGCAATTATCAGGTAACAATTCAACGATTTCACAAACCATCTGCAAGGATAAATGTAATATTGAGGTAAAAAGAAAACACAAAGCTTATACCAGGGATGGTTGTCATCCATCCAACAGTAAAAAAATGACTCCTTATATTCTTTTCATAGGTGAAAAGTAATAGGAGTTCTTACAGCTCAAAAACATAATGAACAAACAAATCTCCTGTACACATTAGCAAGCTTAAATACATCACCAAGCAATTTTCTGAAGAGGTAATAAGAAGTCCAAACAAGGTAAAGTTTGACTTCATAAAAACATCCTGCTTGTTGAACTGTTGATATTATCGGGTAAAATTTTATTCAATTCCTTGAACTTATATGGTCAGTTAAGATTTATATTCAATGAAAGGGGTAGGGTCAGAGGAGTGGCCAGATGGGCCACATGCCCCTCCCAAACCAATTAATTTTAGCAGAAAAATATTAACCTATAAAACAAATTTACTGTACTCCACCAATATTTTTTAGCAAAACAGCTTCCTGATGACCCATTAATTGTGTAATTTTAAGTTCCAAAACACCATTAAATGTAATTTCTAGTAATAAAAATGTTCATATTTTTCCAAGAGGGGGCTACCACCCCCCTAACCCCGAAGGTCATGCTCCACCCCCCCCCCCCAACATATTGTCCAAGTTACACCCCTAGGTATGATAGTGGAGGAAGGGGGAAGAGAGAGAGAAGTAGAGGTGGTGAAGGAGAAGGTTATTGCATAGAATCTGATGTGAGAACTAGAACAGGGATTTCTGTAGTGTGCAATGAAGTTATTCATTTCCATTTCCGGTTACTACCGCATCTGTAGCTGTGGCAAAGACAACAGTATCCCTGGCACTACTGCCAGTGTCTTCAGGTGGAAAATGTTTTTCACAATTTCCACCCTCATTATATAGGGCCCTGCAGCTGCTCTCTCATTGGTAGACTTCTCAAGCAGACCAATGGGAGGAGCATCTGCAAAAACTGTCAGCTAAGGGGACCTATATAAAAGAGCGAAAATTGGGAACCAGCATCTTCAACTTGAAAACACGGACTGGAGTGCCTGCAAAACCGTTGCCACTGCCACAGCAAGGATGCGGTTAAATAACTTCACTAGAATCTGATGAAGAACATCAATAGAACCTGATGTTTAGCTGAGGGATGTGGAGGGAAAAACCATGGGATCACAAGATTGAAAATGGGCCGGGTAAGACTTCAACTCACACAAAGGCCACACATGAATAACATAAACTATTAAGTAGTAGTGCCCATTTAAGGTGGTCTCTATAGTCTTGAATGCTAGCTATAAGTTGATTAAAATGTGCTCCACCAGAATACAATGTTACTACTTGTCCCAATGGAGTGGCTTAAAACAACAAAATTCCTCTGGAGTCCTCCACCAAAGAGATGCTATAAAACCAGATGCTCGCCAAAGACAAAGGTGAAAGTTATATTAATGATTTCTAACACATCCGACAGACCCATACACTAATAAGTGATTTAGGCAACAATGTGAAGGGGCTACCATCAAAATTTTGACCTAGATTAGAGTAATTTAGCTACCTTTAATTAGAATCCACACTAGAGAAATCCAAGACCCAGTAAACAATTGAAATAGGGTAGCATCCTAGAGGACAAATGTCCAGTGTGAATAATGTAGCAGGATGACGTTTTCATTAAAACATTGTAATTAAAAGAAAAATTTATGATAAATCACTCACATTTGATATTTTGTTACCAATTTGCAGGTTGACAGAACCAAACACTTGT